>NC_080042.1:32030713-32330713 GCF_012489685.1 Lotus japonicus | reverse complement strand
AACATAAGAGAAGTTATTTAATGGATTGACACGTGGAATTTTTCACTTGAAAATTAATCTGGGAGTAGATTGAACCAGGAGTTGCCACCTTACCAAATCAACCTGATAGAAGTTATTCTTTTCTAATATATATTGATTGATTTCAATTTCAATTTCAATTTCAATACTATGAGATACAATAAGGTATGAGATATATAATATAATTGGTAGATACTTAAACTTTTTAAAAATTTAATTTAAGGTTTAGTTTGTAAGTCGTGTGTATAAAAAAATTGTTAGAAACATCTCATTTAACGTGCCTTCTGAATCTTGAGATATAATACATTAATCTCAAGCTTGTGAAATATATCTTTGAAAAAAAAAAACAAAGTAAGGAATATAATGGAGGGAAAAATCCACCAATTATAATATATAATTGTTTTGTATACATATTGTTTTGTTTGGGAATTTAATTATTTTGTGTGTTAGTGCCTTAGTGGTCATTATATCCAAAATTTAGTTCTAGCTCGTTTGGTTACATCCGAAACTCTGTCTCTGTAACATCAGCGCAACGATAATATAAAATTTATTTGCAAATTCAATTTAGTCAATGCATCTTCAAGAATAAATATATTGTAAAAGTATAAAATATTCAATTATTGTGATGCTGTACCGTAAAATTCAATTTAGTTACATTTTTCCTGATAATTGGTAGACAGATACATTAAACTCTAGTTCAATTATAACAAAAACAAACTCTAGTTCAATTTCATTAAAGCCATAATAGTGGTGAAGCTGCAGCTAAGGGCTTGTTTGGTTTGAGAAAATGTTTTCTATTTTCATTTTCTAATTCTATTTTCTGAAAACGATTTTCATTTTTTCAATTTCACCCACGTATTTTCGTTTTTGAAGATTTGTAAATAAAAGTAAAAATTCAGATTAAAATCGAAATAAAAATTAAATAAAAACATTAAATTGGAATTCAAATATTATAAAATTAGTTTTGATTCCGTGTCATGCATGGATGGAATAAGTACTATGCCAGCACACATAAGACATTTTTATATTTCCTCTCTCGTTTTTCTTTTTTAAATACATATATCATTTTTTTTTTCTAATCCTAGTTACATTCTATTTTTTTTCCTAATTTATTATGCTTTTTTTTTGTTACATGGAGGGCGAAAGCTCAGAAAAAGAAGAACTACACTAAGGTAGACCGGGGGAATGTAACACCCAGGCGGTCAAAAAGAAGCTTACTTAGACGGCTAGGCGGTGGAGCCTCAAATAGGTGAGTGCCCACAGGAAAGGAGTGAGCTAGATTAGCCAAACCATCAGCTACCTGATTCGCCTCACGCATAATGTGAACACATTTAAAATTCCAATCCTTGGCAAAGAAACCCCTGATCTGATTCACTAGGGAAGCATAAGGGTGCAATACAGAACCCCCATCCACTATTAATTTCACCGCAACCTGTGAGTCGCTCTCTACTATGATATATCGCAAGTTACGGTCCCAAGCTAAACTTACCATAGTAAAGATGGCCCATAGCTCCCGACCAGAGAACATTCGAAGACCCCAGATTCCGGCTAAATCCAAATATCCAGTTACCGTTGGCATCTCTGCACACACCACCACAACCTGCAACATTTGTTTCCCCCCGAACAGAACCATCCGTGTTACATTTAGCCCAGGGAGAAGACAGAGTTGTCCAACCTACTTCCACCATGTGGTATGACCTGCGACCCTGGGTCAGATTCCCACGGAGAGTCTACTTGCTAATAGAAAAGTCTAGACGGGTCTTCATGGCAAGAGGAAGAACTTTCTGTGGGAGGAACGTGGCACCTTGGAAAATGGAGTTCGCTCTCAACTTCCAAATAGTCCAAAGCAGCAACACAAATCCAGGAGGCAGCATGTCAACTACGTGCTGCAACCGCCAACCACCCCGTTGGAAGTCGAAGTAATCGGCAACGCTTTTAACCTCTTATGTGGCTTGAAGTGGACTCAACACCACTTGGCTGAGAATAGTCCTTGAATGCAGCCAACGATCGTGCCAAAAACTCACCAAGCTACCATCCTCAATCCTCCACCGCAAATGTTGATTAAGGTCCTCCCAAGTACCCAGAATGGACCTCCAAACGTGAGATTCAGAGCTCCGTTTTTGAACCACATGAAGCGCCTTCACCCTGGGAGGCCCAACTAGCCCATTAAAAGAAACTAGGGGCGCCAAGCCCAACCCCCAAATCTATAAATAGGGGACGGTTACCAATTGTAAGGGACTCTTAGCTCATTTGAGAAATAAAAGCTTGAAATTCAGTTACTTTCTCTCTCTAGATTCCCACATCACGATCCTTTCACTATGGGTACCGTACCTCATCTCTATGTTCTTGGATAGAACATTTGGCGCCGTCTGTGGGGATCGGTAGACTTCCATTCCCGGACTACGTGGATTGTGATTTGTTCGAGAGAAATCTGATTTTCTGTGCAATTTTATTTGGATTTTGGACTTTTGGTGGAATTCTAGTCATCCGACGGAACTTGATGGAATCGCGTCGCCGACGGCGCAACGAAGAGCTGGAGCAGAGGCATGGCTCCCCACCGCGCCGCTTAAGAAGGAGGTTGCGCCGTGAAGAGGTGAACCGTGCACGAGGTGATGACGTCAGATTGCAAAACGATTGTTTACAAGAAGAGTTAGAGTACTATCGCCTCAAGTAGTGGGGTGAAGAAGTGAGGGAAGCCGAGGCCGTCGCGAAGGTCGAGCCGTTCTCAGCGGCGGTGAGAGGGGTGGCTATACCCGATGACATGAGGAGCCTTGTGTTGGCAGCGTACAGCGGGAAAACTGATCCAAAAGATCATTTGCTTTATTTTAATATGAAGATGGCAATAAGCGCAGCTTCCGATGCGGTGAAGTGCAGGATGTTCCCATCCACATTTAAGGGCTCGGCAATGGCTTGGTTTATGGCTTTGCCAAGGGGATCTATAGCAAAGTTCCGCGACTTCTCGTCGCAATTCCTTATTCAGTTCTCTGCAAGCAAGATCGAGCCGGTAACAATTGAAGATCTGTATGACGTTCGACAGAGGGAGTGAGAAACTTTGAAGCAATACGTAAAGCAGTACAGTGATGTGTCCATGAAAATCGAGGAGTCGGAGCCTCAGGCATGCGCGCGCGCTTTCAAAAATGGATTGCTGCTGGGAAAGCTTAACAGCAAGCTGAGTCGGAAACCAGCGCACTCGATGACAGAGGCTCGCGCCCGGGCGAGTGACTACATCCTAGAAGAGGAGGACGACGCATTCAAGAGGAAACGCGTAAAGGCGGAAAAAGTAAGCGGCCGAAGGAATGTGTCGCTGGCGGGAAAACAGATACGGAGAAAGGAAGCAACCAGTACACGAAAGGACAAGGAGGTCGTGCAATTTGTTGACAAAGTCGAAGGGGAGCAACCCTGTTCAAGAAAGAAGGACGTTGAACGTCTACGTCCGCGGCGGACAACCGGCCCTCGCCGGCGTGGGAGGCCAAAGAGGTGCTCGAACGAAGAATTGGAAAAGTTGCTCCAAGAGGTGGAGGTGACGCAAGCAGTCGAGAGTGGCAAAAACGAAATTGATTCATGGTGAGGGGTGGAAGGCCGGACAAAGTGGTGTGAATATCACCACTTGGAAGGCCATTGAAGGTATGAAAAACGATAGAAAGGGGGGGTTTGAATAGCGTTTTCAACTAAAAACTTTTCCCTCTTGAGATTTAGACAAATCTCTCGAACAAACAACACAAGGTGCAAAGATAAGAGATGAAGAGAAGCACACAAGTATTTTATCCTGGTTCACTTGATAATCGCTCAAGCTGGTCCAATCCACCCGTTAAGGTGATTTCTTCCTTCTTAGAATGAAGGCAATCCACTATTCAATGTTTGTTACAACTTCACTAGCAACCTGCTCAGTGACTAACAATACAATGAACTAGAAAACACTAAGATTCACTCTCTTAGTCTTCTCAAGGAGCTGATCAAACTTGGTCCAATAAGGAAATACAAACTCACGGTTTGAAAGGTTTGGTTTACAATGAAGTGCTTCTAAGAAAGCTAGAGTAAACACAATAAGAACGGTGAAGAAAGATTGTTAAGATAAAGATTGAATATCGCTTGAGTATTGCACAAAGTTTCTTAGCGTCTTCTTCCAACTTCAGCCTTTATTTATACTTCAAGGATTAGGGTTGTATCCGTTGTTTGAAATGCTACCGTTGGAGGGCAAATCCGGAACTTCCAGATTCTGTTGTGGCTAAACATCTTAGGTAAGGCCGTCAGGATAATACAATTTCTTTTGTACTTGGATAGCGACGTGAGCCTTATCCTAGTTGACTTTTGATCAGGCGACGCTTCATGTTGGAACTTGTGAAGCTTGGTGATCAGAGTCAGAGGGAAGCTTGGATCCTCTGACCTTCGTATCTTCTGCTTCTGGACATCAGAGTTGGAAGTACTTGGTCTTCAGAGCCAGCTTACTCTTGGACTTCAGAATCTTCACTTCTTAGCTTCTAGACCTTCAGAACTTCTGGACCTTCAGAGCCTCTGGACCTTCAGAGCTTCTGGACCTTCAGTACTTCTGGACTTCAAAACTTTAAGTGATCTGAATCCACATCAGAGCTTATCATCTTCATAACTTCTGAAGCATATACTACTGTTCAAAAAGAACATAGTGAGTGAGAAAACGTTGCGTTGGTTACTCTTTTTGACTTAGTGCTTCTAAGAACGTGTCTTTTGACCATAGTAAGAGCCTGTCATTTAAGCACTTAGAAAACAACATTAGAGTACCATAATTGTTCATACACAATAGTTAACATGTAATCATCAAAACATAGAGTAGTACTACATGACCAAATCTTGGTCTTACAATCTCCCCCTTTTTGATGATGACAAAACCAAGTATTTTGATGAACAATTCTTAAACAATAAACTGAATACACTCAGAGTTTAGGGTATCAGAGGTAAACTTATCCTGAGATGTATGGTTTATTTTTCTCGTTCTGAATCCAAGTCACAGCTTGATTCAGAGCTTAGCACCCCCTGAATCTAAGACTTAATAAAAACGTTAGTAGCATCTAGATTCTGAGCTAAAATGATTATAGTGATTAGAGTGATATATCAGTCAGATTCATATATATATATATATATGAGATTATCAGAGCGCATGAATAATCAAAGGTAATCAAGGAGTGATATCAGAGTTAAATTATCAGAGCATATTATCACTTCAGAGGAAGTGAAAATGTTTCCTTGCTGGTGCCTCATGAAAGATCTACAGTCATAGCGATTGATCACTTAATATTCTCCAAAAGAAAAAGAAATTACACTAACACAATATACACATCAAAAGCTGGGTGTACTCCCCCTTTTTGTCATAAGCAAAAAGAGTGGAGTGTGAAAAACTTAGCTTGAAGTACAAGGTACTCCCCCTTAGAGAAGGACTAAGTTAAAGAGAATAAAAAAATAGATAGATAATAAGAATAATTATGAAAATAATGAATGCAGATGAGGAAATTAAATGGAGTGAAGAACACCGGCCAAGAAAGAGAAAGAGGTTTACCACCGGTCAAGAGACTTTAAGACTTGCATCAGTTTTCAGAGAGACACCTCGAAAAACTGCTTCAGCAATAACTTCTGGAGACTGAATTCGAGTATAAATAACTGAGATTCCATAACAGTCGTCACAGTTCATCTGCTTCTAGTAATAAATACTGCAATGGCTTCCTTTGAGAGTTACATTAGAGAGCTAAGGATCAAGGCCTTTGAAGAGGATCTTTTCTTCAACGTCAGGCACCCAGAGGATCCTAGCATCTACCAACTGACAAACCAGTTGCTAGGCAGATCTGAGTCCAGAGTTGGACGCCACACTCTGAGGGTTCCTGGAGTTTGTGGAGGAACTACAAGACCTTTTAACGGGAGTTGAACAATGTTGGTCAATTCGCAAGTGTACGAATACCTCCGGGTTTTAAAATATCGAACCACAGGGATTGTGAGTGAGAATTGTTGATTTAAGGCTAAAGTTTGCAAGTTTCTAAAGCAATAAAATTCAGAAATTGGTTTTGGTTGTTTGTGACAACAGTTTTGCAAAAGAGCAATGTTGATAATGTTGTAAATAACAATTGATAGAAAATTGCCTTGGGTTGTTGATTATCTAATCCACTTTAGTCCACCTATCCTATGCATGTGACACCTTGATTTATCTCTTGTTGTTGTAGCCTATGTACTTACTAGTTGATTCCTCACAAAAGTAATTCTCTCAAACTGAAAGTTAAGCCCAATTCCTTGTGTACTTAAACATTCATAAGAGGTTTATAAGCATGTATATTCAGGCCAACAAAACCCTCCCCTAACTCTATGCCTAGAAACAAGTATAGAAGGATCTATTTCAATTCATGTCCCAAAATCATAACAAACTTCCATTTGATTATAATCTAGCCTATAGCAAAGGTGCACCAAAGCTAAACATGCATAAAGGAATTGAAATACAAGATTAAATCAAGAACTCACGCATAGAGATAGGATTTAACAAACTAAAACTTCATAGAATCTCTTAACCCAAAGAAAAAGAGGAAACTAGCCACTCATGGCTAGTGAATTCATACAGAAAATGTAATGAAAACCTGAGAAAAATACAAGTTGGAAGCCTTCCTACAGCCCGAAGGTTCTCCTCAGCTCTCAAACTTGATCCAAAATGAGTAAAATGTCTCTCCCTCCTCCAAAGAAATTGGCCTAAGCCTTATTTATACACAAAATAAACGAGTCTGGGCGCTCAGGCGCCAATTCCCAGCGCCTGAGCGCCAATTGCATGCAAAAAACATGCTTCTGGAGCTTAATTGGCGCCTAGGCGCCAATTCCCAGCGCCTGGGCGCCAATTCCCAGCGCCTAGGCGCTCAAGCTTCGCTGGAACAGCCTTTTCAGCTTCTTGTAACTCCCTTTTCAAGCCTCTTTAAGTCCTCTTTAAGTCCTCCTTCAATTCCATGCTTCTTGGCTTTCTTTCTCCTTCAGTTTCTGATCTGCAAACTTAACCAAAAAGACAAGGAAAATTCCAGAAGCTCAAAGAGCTTATTAGCACAAGAGGTCCTTCATAAAACAAAAAAAAAATCATGCAAGTCCTAAACTTAACTTAAAATGCAAGAAAACTCCCTATAAAACTACAAAATTACCAAAACAAAACAAAGACTCAAGAAAAGATAAAAATGCATGAGAATGCATGAAACACTACATGAGACTCAACAAAAAGACTCAAAAATATCAAAGAAATGACCCTAAAAACACTACTAAAATAGGGTCATCAAACAACTATGCAGAGATCCGTGCGGTGGAGGCTGCACTTGAGGCCATGGCTGAGAGTCCTGAAGAGGAGAAGCAGGAAGTTCGCCAGAGCTTGGTCCACTTGGAGTACAAACAGCATCGTCTGGAGCTTGAGAAGGCAGAGATGCGACGTCGTTGTAAATCCATGAGGAAAAATCCTCCGTTTTAAATGTAATGCAATGTATGAAATGATTAAATAAAGGAAGTGTTTTTGCAAACAAAAGAATGTGTTTGCTAATGAGTATGAAAAAAAAAATTGAGAATAAACTATTAGAAGAAAGAAACGTTAGCTAATTAAAGATAAGGTTTAGAAACAGCATAAATATAAAAGAGTTTAAAGACATAATAAGAAAAGAAAGTGCAAAAGAAATAGAGTTCCTAAGTCTTGGGTTGGGGTGCTGGCAATCCACTGAGAATAATATTGAACATGTCTTGCACGCCTTTGTTGATAGCAGCTTGTTGATCGAGTTGCCTCTGGAAAGTATCAAGTCTTGCGTGAATAGAGGCAATGTCAGATCCAGTTGCAGTAGGAGGAACGACTTTATCAGAGGTTGAAGGAATGTCAGAGCCAGGAACCGAACCAATGACTTGAGCAGAGGATGAGGCCATTGCGGCATCAGAGGCAAGGGCCTGAGCTTTCAGAGCAGCAACCTCAGCTTCTAACTTGGCAGTTTGTTCAAGAGCTTCCAAACGAGCAGATTCAAGCTTAGCGGCTTCAGATAATGCAAGTTGCTTCTTGACAGCTTCTTCTTGTTCTTTCCTTATTCTGACTTCTTCCATAGTCTGCCAGAGCCTTTCTCTCAGACGCATTTCATGTAGAACTTCTCTTCTTCTGTTTCTTGCAGCTAACCTCTGCTTAGCAGCTTCAATCTTTTCATCTCTATCTTCAGCGTAAACTACCAGCATATCATCAATCTGATCATGGAACCAATTGCAGTGACGTCCCCATTGATCGGCAACAATGTATGGTTTCTCACTGAGATCAGTGGCAGCTTACAGATTTCTCACTTTCATTGATGCTTGCTCATGAAATGAGTTGATGCACTCCAGAAGTGTTTCTGGTTCAGGGTAGGTATAGGGAATGATCTGAAGATTGGTTTCAGGTGATGGTGGAGGAGCAAGATTGCTGCTGGTGGCTTTAGAGGTTGCTTGAGTATCAGGGGCTACGTGAAGAGACACATTTTCCAGAGTCATCTGAACAGAGGTGTTTGGTTCTGGAATTTGGTCAGATTGGCTAACTTCAGGATTTTGAAATTTAAAGTCCTGAGAGGTTACTGGTGAGTAGTTGGAAAGAGAGACTTTAGGTTCTGTTGTTTCCTTTGGAGGAGGAAAGAGAACATTCAGAGGGAAGGGCTGAAGTGGAACATCAGGAGTGGCCTGAGTCACTGGGGCAGTGTATAGAGGAGGTCGAGGACGAGCGTGTGTTAGACTTGGAGCTCTAATAATTTCATCAGGAAGGGTGGAGGTCATGTCACTTAAAACTCCAAAAAAGTTACGGTCAGTTTCAGAGTTGTTAAAGGGTGATGAAACTGCAGTATTAGTAGGAAATGAAATGGAAGGAGTGGGTGATTCTTCTTCAGAGGTAATGTGTTTGTATGGAAGAGGAATGGGTGAGGAAGGTTCAGAGGCTTGTGTACCTTGAATCTTATTCCAAGTTGGATTCTCTTGGATAGATGTTTGGATTTTTGAAGGCTTGGGTGGTGATGAAAAAGTGGTGGTTGTTTTGGTGGAGATGATTGTGTTTGGTTTCATGACAGAGGTGTATTTTGGTGAACGAGGAGGTAAAGTTGGGGTAGGAATAGGAGAAGAACCAGTAACAGCATCATCAGATTCATCATTATCAGAAAGAACTACAAACTTACTTGAGTTCATGACTGAAGACCTTGTAACTTTGGTAGGCCTTGGTGCTTGTTGGGTTTCCTGCTTGATGGCCTTGGTTACAATTCTGACCCTTTTCTTCTTCTTCTGAGGTGGTTGCTCATCATCGTTGCCATCCTCAGAGTCATCCTTGGCATCGGAAGCATCATCCTTCTTCCTCTTTGATTTCCTCTTGGGAATGTCATCATAGTCAGGAGCATCTGGTAGATTCCTGAAGAATTCATCAACATCAATATCTTGACTCTGACTCCTCAGATCATTGATGTAGTGCAGGATAGCCTCTGGATCATCAGTCTTGGACTAGAGGGGGTAATCTTTCAGGGGAGTTCTTCTCTTCATAATTTATGTCGGTTGAACAACAGAGGCAGCTCCAACCGTGGTCTCTATCACTCCCATCCTCTTTAAAGTTGTAGAGGTTAAAGCATCTCTAGAAAGGGTAGTCAAGTCTTCTGAGCATCCAGCGTTTAATATGTCCTTGACCAAGTTGCTCTCAACAAAGATATCAGAAAGAAGTCTTCCAAACAGAATATACTTGATTGTATTCTTGCTTACACCAGCAGTTGTTCTTGACTTCTTGACGCAATCTTTTAGATATGTGAACAGGAAGTAAGGAAGGCAAATCTTCTGATTTGTCTTGATGAAGTACATCATCACTTTCTGATTGAAGTTGATGTATTCAGGAGAGCTTCCAGAGGGTCTGGGATTAAGACAGTTGAGCATGATCTTGTGCCAGACTCTCAGATCAGGATGAAGATCTTTAGTCTTGAAGTAAGATCTCCCAGATTTCCAGTTGGCATACAGCACTGAGGTGATTTTATTCTTGACCTTCTTTGACTTGGAGTCATTTGTCTATAATCTGTAGCCGTTAATAGTATCAGCACCCAGAAGTAAGGCTATAGACCTTTCAGAGATGATGATCTTCTTGCCCAGCACATGCGACACAACTTGATGATCATCACAGTCTGCATGTTTCCAAAACTCCCTCACAAGCTTGTCGTAGATGGGGCCTGAGAGCCTGTTGAAGTATCTTTCCCAGCCTTGAGCTTTCACAGCGGGAAGAAGATCTACTCCATTTTCTGCCAAATTCTTGAAATCAATTCGAAGTTCACAGAGTACTTGAAGTTCTTATGGCGGAAAATTGCAAGTAACTGCATAGCTTCTCTTAGCAATTGGAATGACTTCCCCAGAATCCTGAGTTTCAACTTGAGGAGATTCAAGGGATCTTGAACGGAGAGAGGGACCACTCGGTCCTGTAGCTAAGCCCACAACCATACGAGGAAAGACTCTTCCATCAGTAGAGTCGACTTTCTCTGTTCTTTCCATGGCGGATGATGAAGGTATGAAAAACGGTAGAAAGGGGGGGTTTGAATAACGTTTTCAGTATAAAACTTCCACCTTAAAGATTTTGACAAATCTTTCGAGAACTTAAGTGCTAAAGATAAGAGATAGAAAAGCACACAAGGATTTTATCCTGGTTCACTTGATAAATCACTCAAGCTACTCCAGTCCACCCGTTAAGGTGATTTCTTCCTTCTTAGAATGAAGGCAATCCACTAATCAGGTAAGAGTTACAACTGCACTTGAAACCTACAAGTGACTAACAATTACACTGACTTAGTTCACACTAAGATTCACTCTCTTAGTCTTCTCTAGGATCCGATCAACCTTGATCTCCTAAAGGAACTAAACAAACTGTTTATCAAAGAATCGTTTACAAGAGATTTGCTTCTAAAAAGCTAATAGTAAACTCAATGAATTTCAGATGAAAGAAAACTTAGAAGATTTTCGAATATGTCTTGCGTATGTGAATGCTTCTTTTTGTTTCTTTCAGTCTTCAGCCTCTTTATATACTCCAAGGATTAGGGTTGAGCGATGCATGGGAAATGCTACCGTTGGAGGGCAGTTCTGGAAAATCCAGCTTCTGCTGTGGCTGAGAACGTTAGGTAGGTCGTCAGGAAGGTACAGTAGCTTTTGTACTTGGATAGCGACGCGACCTTTAAACCTAGGAGACTTCTGATCAGAGGAATGCTTCGTATTGGAACTTGTGAAGCCGGTTGATCAGAGTCAGAGGGAAAGCACAGATCCTCTGACCATTGTATCTTCTGATTCTGAACTCAGAGGGAAGAACATGGCCTTCAGAGTTTCTTGCTTCTGGACTTCAGAGTTTCCACTATTCAGCTTCTGGATCTTCAGAGTCTTCTACACCATCAGAACATCTGAACCTTCAGTGTTTCTTGATTATCAGAACTTCTGGATCTTCAGAGCTTCTAGTGACTGAGTCCTCATCAGAGTTTGTATAACTTCAGAACTTCTGAAGCTTTTCCACTGTTCATGCTGAACATGGTGAATGCGAAAGCGTTGCTTGGGTCACTCTTTATACACTGTGCTTCTGATTTGTGTGAGATTGAGTTGAGGTCAGAGCCTGTAAATAGCACACTCAGAAAAACACGTTAGAGTACCACAATTGTTCATATCAAAAGGTTAACTTGTAATCATCAAAACATAGAGTTGTACTACTAGATCAAAACTTGATCTTACAATCTCCCCCTTTTTGATGATGACAAAACTAAAATTTTTGATGAACAATTCTTAAACATTAAACTGAATTCACTCAGAGTTTAGAGATATAGAATAAGACTTATCCTGATGTGAATAGTTTATCTTACTCATTCTGAATTCAAGTCACTGCTTGATTCTGAGCTTAGCTCCCCCTGAATCTAATACTTGATGAAAACGTTAGTAAAGTCTAGATTCTGAGCTAAATAATATAAGAGTTCAGAGTGAAAAACTTATGACATAGATGAAAACCGAGTAATCAGAGCGCATAAGTAATCAGAGTCATGAACAAGGTATCAGAGTCTTGGGTATCAGAGTCAACTTATAATCACTTCAGAAGAAGTGAAATGTATTCCTTGTATTTGCCCAGTGACACATCTATGGTCATGAAGGTGGAACTCTTAAAATCTCCTAAAGAAAAATAAATCACACTAACACATCTTACACATCAAAAACTGGGTTTACTCCCCCTTTTTGTCATAAGCAAAAAGCTTGGGGTGTGAAAAACTTAGCTTGAAGTACAAGGTACTCCCCCTTAGAGAAGGTCTAAGTTTAAAGAAAATGAAAACGATGCAAGAATCAGAGTTAGGCGAAATAAATAGAGGAGTTAATGCAAGAGAAGAACGTTTACCACCGGTCAAGTGAGTAAAGAGAAGGGTCAGTTACCAAGAACTTAACCTCGAGAAACTGTAGGAGCATTAACTTTCAGAGATAAAGTGAAGCCTATATAAAGCGTTGGAGAGAGAGGTAAGCTTCACACCTCGAACAATTTTCAGTAAGAAAAAAATGGCATCATACATCGTAGCACTAGAAGAGTTGAGGAAGAAGGCCTTTGAAGAGGACTTGTTCCTTAACATCAGGCATCCAGAGGGTGTAACTACCATCGCGGAGCTGACACGGACACTGCTGGAAGAGGACCTGCGTCCAGAGTTGGAGAGAGACCTGAAGGAATTTCTTGCCTTCGTGGAGGAGGTGCAAGAACTCAGCCGGCTTGAACTCAAGCTGCTGGAAGAAAAAGAAATCTTGGAAGAGAAGCTCAAGACTTCAGAAGAGAGTCTGGAGAGGGATGAGCTAAAGGTCAGGCTCAACAACATCCAGCATGTACTGGAGCGTCTGGAGAAAGATAGGTCAGAGCAGCGCTAGGAGTGCAGAAGAATGAGGAGGGATCCTCCATTCTAGATTTTATGATGTAAAGAAATATGATGTAAACATAGAATTATGATGAAGAAAAAAAAAATTTTGCAAACATATGTGACACAAATATATATATAGCTATGCAAATAGAATCACAAACGAATAAAGAGACTAAATAAATAAAAAGAAACAGAGTTTAATTAAAACAACGTTAAATAAAAAGAAAGAAAAAAAAAAAAAAGAGATCCTAAAACTAAGGTTTGTCAGATCGTCGCAGAAGTTCCATCATCATGTGCTTCATCTCAATCAGCATGGATTCATGAATGTCAATGAAGGTATGAAAAACGGTAGAAAGGGGGGGTTTGAATAACGTTTTCAGTACAAAACTACCACCTTAAAGATTTTAACAAATCTTTTCGAGAACTAAGTGCAAAAGATAGAGATAGAAAATCACACAAGGATTTTATCCTGGTTCACTTGATAAATCACTCAAGCTACTCCAGTCCACCCGTTAAGGTGATTTCTTCCTTCTTAGAATGAAGGCAATCCACTAATCAGGTAAGAGTTACAACTGCACTTGAAACCTACAAGTGACTAACAATTACACTGACTTAGCTCACACTAAGATTCACTCTCTTAGTCTTCTCTAGGATCCGATCAACCTTGATCTCCTAAAGGAAAATCAAACAACTGTTTGAGGTTGGTGTTTACAAGGGTTTGCTTCTGAATAAGCTGAGTGTAAACTAAAATAAATTACAAGATGAAAGAAAGCTTAGAATATATCTTGCGCGTGTGTATTGCTTCTTGTATATTTTTTCTTCTTCTAGCCGCTTCTTTCAATCTTCAGCCTCTATATATACTCCAAGGATTAGGGTTGAGCGTTGCATGGAAATGCTACCGTTGGAGGGCAGTTCTGGAAAATCCAGCTTCTGCTGTGGCTGAGAACGTTAGGTAGGTCGTCAGGAAGGTACACTTGCTTTTGTACTTGGATAGCGACTTGACCTTTTAACCTAGGAGACTTCTGATCAGAGGAATGCTTCGTATTGGAACTTGTGAAGCAGGTTGATCAGAGTCAGAGGGAAAGCACAGATCCTCTGACCATTGTATCTTCTGATTCTGAACTCAGAGGGAAGAACATGGCCTTCAGAGTTTCTTGCTTCTGGACTTCAGAGTTTCCACTATTCAGCTTCTGGATCTTCAGAGTCTTCTACACCATCGGAACATCTGAACCTTCAGTGTTTCTTGGTTGTCAGAACTTCTGGATCATCAGAGCTTCTAGCGACTGAGTCCTCATCAGAGTTTGTATAGCTTCAGATCTTCTGAAGCTTTTCCACTGTTCATACTGAACATGGTGAATGCGAAAGCGTTGCTTGGGTTACCCTTTATACACAGTGCTTCTGATTCGTGTGAAATTGAGTCAGGGTCAGAGCCTGTAAATAGCACACTCAGAAAAACACGTTAGAGTACCACAATTGTTCATATCAAAAGGTTAACTTGTAATCATCAAAACATAGAGTTGTACTACTAGATCAAAACTTGATCTTACAATCTCCCCCTTTTTGATGATGACAAAACTAAGATTTTTGATGAACAATTCTTAAACATTAAACTGAATTCACTCAGAGTTTAGAGATATAGAATAAGACTTATCCTGATGTGAATAGTTTATCTTGCTCATTCTGAATTCAAGTCACTGCTTGATTCTGAGCTTAGCTCCCCCTGAATCTAATACTTGATGAAAACGTTAGTAAAGTCTAGATTCTGAGCTAAATCATATAAGAGTTCAGAGTGAAAAGCTTATGACATAGATGAAAAACGAATAATCAGAGCGCATAAGTGATCAGAGTCATGGACAAGGTATCAGAGTCTTGGGTATCAGAGTCAACTTAGAATCACTTCAGAAGAAGTGAAATGTATTCCTTGTATTTGCCCAGTGACACATCTATGGTCATGAAGGTGGAACTCTTAAAATCTCCAAAAGAAAAATAAGTCACACTAACACATCTTACACATCAAAAACTGGGTTTACTCCCCCTTTTTGTCATAAGCAAAAAGCTTGGGGTGTGAAAAACTTAGCTTGAAGTACAAGGTACTTCCCCGTTAGAGAAGGTCTAAGTTGAAAGAAAAAGAAGACGATGTAAGAATCAGAGTGAGGCGATAATAAATAGAAGAGTTAATGCAAGGGATGAACGTTTACCACCGGTCAAGTGAGGAAATAGAAGGGTCAGTTACCAAGTACTTAACCTCGAGAAACTGTAAGAGCATTAACTTTCAGAGAGAAAGTGAAGCCTATAAAAACGTTGGAGAGAAAGGTAAGCTTCACACCTCGAATAATATTCAGAAAAAAAATGGCATCATACAGAATGGCATTAGAAGAGCTCAGAAGGAAGGCGTTTGAGGAAGATATGTTCCTCAATATTAGGCATCCCGATGGTACAAAGACCATACAAGAGCTGACGAAGACACTGCTTGAAGAAGATCTTGGTCCAGCGATGGAGAAAGATCTGAAGGAGTTCCTCTGCTTCGTGGAAGAGATTCAGGAGCTTTGCCAGCGGGAGCTGAATCTGCTGGAAGAGAAGGAGACTGTGGAAAAGAGACTCAAGACGACAGAAGATAGTCTAGAAAAAGATGATCTGAGCATCAAACTTGGCAACATAGAGTATGCATTGGATCGTCTGGAGAAGGAAAGAGTGGAGCAGCGCCAAGAATGCAGAAGAATGAGGAAGGATCCTCCATTCTAGATATAGGGAATAATGTATGATGTAAACATAGAGCAATGATGAATAAAACAGGTTTTGCAAACATATGTGCCACAAATATATATAGATATATGCATATAGAATCACAAATGAACAAATTAAAGTAAGTAAATAAGCAGAGTTTAAATAAAACAACGTTAAATAAAAAGGAAAAAGAAGAAAAAGAAGAGATCCTAAAAAACTAAGATTTGTCAGTACGGCGCAGAAGTTCCATCATCATGTGCTTCATCTCAATCAGCATGGATTCATGAGTGTCAAGACGTTGTTCCATGATGTCGAGTCTGGATGAGCTTGTCGGAGTAGAGCTGGAAGGAACGTTCTGAGCAGCTTGAGGTTCTGGAATGGAAGCAGAAGCAGCAGGAGTAAACAGAACTGGTGCAAGTCGCTCTGCCTCAGCCTCAGCTTCAAGACGTTCGGCCTCAAGTCTGGCTTGTTCAGCCTGAGCTGCTGCTTGACGGGCAACTTCTTCTTCTTGTTCTTTCTGTCTCTTGGCTTCTTCAATGGCTTCAAGAAGCTTGGTTCTCTGTTCGAGTTCATGAAGAGCCACCCTCCTAGCAAACCTTTGCTTTGCAGCCTCAATGCTCTGACTTCCCTCTGCATGCAGGAGCTGCAGCATAACGGGAAACTGAGCCACCAGCCAAGTGCTCAAATTGTTCCACTCATCAGCCACATTTTCAGCATTCTCACAGAGGTCAGTCTGACCGTGCACATTGCGGAGCCTCAAGGAGGCTTCATGATTGAAAATATTGATGCACTCAGAGAGAGATGTGGGTTGAAGGTGAGTATAGGGAATGATGGAGAGGTTGGGTGCAGGAGAGGCTGGGTGATTGCTGCTATGAGCTTCAGAGGCACCTTGTGGAGAACCAATGTTAATTATGGGAGCATTGGGTTCAGAGGTTCCACGGTGAGGGTCTGAAGTTTCAACCAGAGGGTGAGGTGATCTAACCGAGGATTGGTTAGATACTGATTGTTCAGGTTCAGGGTCTGGTTGAATTGGCTCTTGTTGGTCAGGGACAGGGTGAGCCTGTTGGACTAAGGGGTCTGCCTCTTGGATAGGATTGGCCAAGATAGGTTCATCTGGGTCAACTAGACGTTCAGGTCTAGGGCCAGGATATTGCCTAGGGCTTGGACAGGTAAGGTAATATTCTTCCAAGGCAGATACCTTCTCTTTCCTAACCTCCATGAATTTTCTAAGTGATTCAGAGGTATTGGAGGGAGGAGAGTCAAAGACATTGATGGGGAAGGATACAGGTGTGAAGGCTGATGAAGAGTCTGTATCCGTGGTTCTGACAGCAGGACGTGCTGATGCTCTGGGAGCAGAGTGATCAGACGTTCTGGGTTGTGGTTCTGTTGGTTTGGGTTCTGGTTGGTTGGGGATGATGGGTTCAGAAGTTAATGGGTCGTATGGAATGGTAAGGAGAGAGGTTGGATCTTCTGACCTAGAGGGTTGGTTCTGAAGCAAATTCCAGAGTGGTGCTTCAGTAGGAGAAGGTTGAAAGAATGAAGATCTTGGGGAATGTGGTGGAGAGGTGGTTTGTGCGGCTGGCTGGGATTCATGAATAGGAGTGAGGGGATTTGAAGAGTGTTGGAGTAAGGCAGAAATTGGGAGTGCATCAAATAAATTCAAATCATCATCAGAGGTAAGTGCAGGCTTACTTGTATGTGCTGATGATCGAGTCACTCTGGCAGGAGGTTCAGTCCTTCTGACCTCTGCAGCAGCTGGTTCCACCCGAGTAGGCTTCACCACAATTCTGACTTTCTTCTGCTTCTTCTTTGGAGGACCATCCTCACTATCATCACCATCATCATCATCAGGCTTGCTCTTCGCCTTCTTGACCAGAGGGACATCAGATTCCTCTGAGGATTCGTCCAGAACCATCTTCCTCTTGGTTTTCTTCTTGGGAGGAGAAGGAAACTCTGGAGCTGGTGGAAGTCTGCTGACGAAATCATCAAGGTCAATCTCGAATCCTTGAGCCCTGAGGTCTTCAACATAGCATCTGATGGCTTCAGGATGGTCTGCTTGAGTCCACAGAGGGTAGTCATTCAGAGGCATTCTTCTTCCTCTGATCTCAGAAGATGTGTCCTCATGAGCAGGAGCAATCTTCTTCTGGACCAAACCCATCTTCTTCAGAGAGTTGGCAGTGAAGACATCGCTAACAATTGTGCTCAAATCCTCTGTGCAACCAGCATTGATCAAATCTTGCACCAAGTTGCTTTCAATGAGAAAGTCTGAGATCAGCCTCCCAAAAGGGATATATTTGATGGCTGACTTGATGGAGGAGGTGGTGCGAGACTTCCGGATGCATTCCTTCAAATAGGAGAACAGGAAGTAGGGAAGGCAGATCTTCTCCTTGTCTTGAATGAAGAACAGCATCGCCTTCTGATTGAAGTTGATGTAGTCTGGAGAACTGCCCTTTGGTCGTTGATTGATGCAGTTGAGCAGGATCTTGTGCCAGACCCTGAGTTTGGGTTGAAGGTCCATCACTTTGTAGCTCGTCTTGCCCGGTTTGAAGGTGGTGTACAGGGCCTTGTTGACGATGTCCTTGGTTCTGGGTTTCAGCTTCGATTCCGTCAGTGAGAACCGATACCCATGAGCAGTTTCTGCACCTAGCAGATTCACGAATGACTTCTCCGTGATGATGATCTTCCTACCCAGTATGTAAGAGACCACCTGAGTGTCATCACAATCAGCGTGCTTCCAGAATTCCTTTACCAGCTTCTCATACACCGGTCCTCGAAGTCGATTGAAGTAGTTTCCCCAACCTTGAGCTTGGACTTCAGGACGAAGATCAAACCCATTTGCAGCCAAGTTGTCGAGGTTGAATCTCCATTCTGCAAGGACTTGGAGTTCCTCAGGAGGAAATACACAGTGAACGGCACAGCCCCGTTCTGCAATAGGAACAATCTCCTCTTGAGCTTGAGCTTGTTCTTGTGCTGGGTTCTCAGAGCCCCGTTGACCCGTTGCCAACCCGACTACCATGTGAGGGAACTGAGGTGCATTTGCAGTAGATCTTCTGGTTTGTCTCACCATTTTGAAGAGGTTGAAGGTTTGAGGTAGAAGATGAAGTTTGAAGGATGAAGAGAGATCGAGAGAGAAATCACGAAGGAGGCGGTTTTGAAAAGCAGGGAGTGCGAGAGTGAAAACCGGAAGTGAGAGAGAACGTGTGTGTATAGTGGGTTTTATCAAATAACCGTTGTTGATTCAAAAAGCACTTTAAGATCAACGGTTGAAAATTAAAGATACACAGTAACAGTAAAATACACAATCACACACAGGAGATAAGCATATCTACACGCAATCACAACAGACTGTCACACGGGCACAAGGAACTATGCATCAGAAATTCTGACGCACGTGTTGTTGTCTCAGCTTCAGAGTCAGTACCAGTGGGCACACACACTCTGATTGAGTTACCTTCTGGACTAGACATCTTCTGATCAAGAAGTATCATAGTCAGAGGTTCTGATCTATCTTCACTCTGGACAAAAGTCCATGTTTAGATTTTTCAGAATAAAATTAAATCTATCTTCAGCTAAGGGCTTTGTAAAGATATCTGCCCATTGATGGTCAGTATCAACAAACTTCAGAAGAAGTACGCCCTTCTGCACATAATCTCTAATGAAGTGATACTTTACCTCAATGTGCTTTGCCCTTGAATGCAAGATAGGATTCTTGCTCAACGAAATTGCAGCAGTGTTATCACAATAGATTGGGATATTGCTCTCAAGGATCTGATAATCCTCCAGCTGATGTTTCATCCAGAGCATCTGAGTGCTGCATATTGCTGCTGAGATATATTCTGCCTCTGCAGTTGATAGAGCAATGGTTGATTGCCTCTTGCTTGCCCATGAGACTAGATTGCTTCCCAGAAATTGACAATTTCCAGAAGTACTTTTTCTCTCTGTTCTATCTCCAGCATAATCAGCATCACAATAACCTGAAAGCTTATACTCTGATGTTTTCTTATACATCAAGCCAAGGTTAGTGGTGCCTTTCAGATACCTTAGGATTCTCTTAACAGCAGTTAAGTGGGTTTCCCTTGGATCTGATTGGAAACGAGCACATAAATGAACACTAAATAATATGTCTGGCCTAGATGCAGTTAAGTACAGAAGTGAACCTATCATGCCACGATAGAGCTTCTGACATACTTTACCACTTATATCTTCTTTTTCCAGAATGCATGTTGGATGCATTGGAGTCTTGGCCACTGTAGATTCCAGCATATTGAACTTCTTCAGAAGTTCTTTAGTGTACTTGCTCTGATGGATATATGTTCCTTCTGGTGTTTGATCAACTTGTATTCCCAGAAAGTACTTTAATTCTCCCATCATACTCATCTCAAATTCAGCCTGCATCATCTCAGAAAATTCTTTGCATAGAGATTGATTAGCAGAACCAAATATAATATCATCAACATAAATTTGCACAATTAAGATATCATCTTTATAAGTCTTGCAAAAGAGAGTTGTATCTACTTTACCCCTTACAAACTCATTCTCCAGAAGGAATGAGCTAAGTCTCTCATACCATGCTCTGGGAGCTTGCTTCAGACCGTAGAGTGATTTCTTCAATTTGAACACATGGTCTGGTTTCTTTTCATCTTCAAAACCTGGGGGTTGATGAACATAGACTTCCTCTGAGATATAACCATTTAGGAAGGCACTCTTTACGTCCATCTGATGTAGAACTATGTTGTGATTTACTGAGAAAGAAATCAATAGTCTGATTGCTTCCAGTCTTGCTACTGGAGCAAATGTTTCAGTGTAGTCTATTCCTTCCTGCTGGCTGTAGCCTTGAGCAACTAGCCTTGCCTTGTTTCTGACTACATCTCCTTTCTCATTTAGCTTGTTTCTGAATACCCATTTCGTTCCAATAACATGGACATTCTCAGGCTTCTTCACTAAGCTCCAAACATCGTTCTTGGAGAATTGATTCAATTCTTCTTCCATGGCCAGAATCCAATCCTTGTCCTGAAGAGCTTCATCTATGGACTTGGGTTCAATTAAGGACACCAATCCTTTCAGACTCAGCAAGGTCTCTTCAGAGGGTCTGAAGGCAGATCTGGTTCTGACTGGTTCATCTTTGTTGCCCAGAATCAATTCCTTAGGATGAGCTGCAGTGATTCTGCTCTTCTTCAGAGTTTGTGAGTTAGAGGGACCAGCTTCTTCCTCTGGTTCATCTTCCTCTGGCTCAACTTCCTCTGGAGCTTTGCCTTTGTCAGAAACATTAATGCTTAAATCTGCAAACTTTTCAACTAGCTTTGACTGGTCAGAGTCAAGCTTATCATCAAATCTAACATGAATAGATTCTTCAATAGTCTTAGCATCAGTATTATAAAATCTAAAACCTTTAGATCTATCAGAATAACCAAGTAATAGACACTTAGAAGATTTAGCATCAAATTTATGCAATCTATCCTTAGTATTGAGAACATAACAAACACAGCCAAAAGGATGAAAATAAGAAATGTTGGGTTTTATGTTCTTCCACAATTCATAAGGAGTCTTATTCAGAATTGGTCTCACAGAGATTCTGTTCTGAATGTAACATGCTGTATTTACTGCCTCTGCCCAAAAGTGCTTAGCCATGCCAGTTTCTTGGAGCATGGTTCTAGCCATCTCCTGAAGAGTTCTGTTCTTCCTCTCAACAACACCATTTTGTTGAGGAGTTCTGGGACAAGAGAAATCATGTGTAATTCCATAGGAATCAAACAGACTCTCAAACTTGTCATTCTCAAACTCTCCACCATGGTCACTTCTGACACGCACAATTCTACAAGCCTTCTCGTTTTGCACTTGAGCAATGAAGGTAGAGAACACAGCATGAGACTCATCCTTGCGGGTTAGAAACTTTACCCATGTCCAGCGGCTATAGTCATCAACGATAACCATCCCATATCTCTTGCCACCTATAGACTCAGTTTTCACTGGTCCAAACAGGTCGATATGCAGAAGTTCTAACGGCCTTGAGGTTGAGACAACATTCTTTGCCTTGAAAGGGACTTTTGTGAATTTGCCTTTCTGACATGCTTCACAAAGAGCGTCTGAAGCGAACTTCAGATTGGGTAAGCCCCTGACAAGGTTTAGCTTGCTCAGCTGAGAAATCTTTCTCATACTGGCATGCCCTAACCGTCTATGCCATACCCACTGCTCTTCATTAACAGACAGAAGGCACTTCACATTCTGAGCCTCCAACTCAGATAATCTGATCTTATAAATGTTGTTCTTCCTCTTGCTGTTAAACAGAACAGAGCCATCGATCTGACTTACAGCCCGGCAGGACTTTTGATTGAATATAACATCATAACCCTTGTCAGCTAATTGACTTATAGACAATAAGTTATGTGTTAAGCCGTCTACCAATAAAACATTATCAATGCATGGACTACTATCTACACAAATAGTACCAGTACCAATAATTTTACCCTTTTCATTTCCTCCAAAGCCAACTTCGCCTCCAGGCTTAAGTTTCAGCTCTCGGAACATACGCTTTTCTCCCGTCATGTGACGCGAGCATCCACTGTCCAGATACCATGATTGGTGTTTCAGTGGAGCTATCAAGGATATCTGCAACATAGATAATCTTGTCCTTAGGTACCCACTTTCTGGGTCCTCTTTTGTTAGTTACCCCAAAGGTTCTGATCACCTTGGGTGTCTCAACATGATATTTTAAAGGAATATTTGCATGATATTTAGTCATAGAGAAAGATCCCTTTTTAAGAGGGTTTTTAGCAACTTCAGCAGGTACAGGATCAGGCAATATGGTACCAGAGGGAACAAAGCATTCATACAAGGATTTAGCTTTAGACACCGAAGGCTCATTTCTAATTGGTTTAGAATAGCCAATGCCATGCATTCCATTTCTGCTTACACCATAGATCATTGAAGCCATTAAGCTTCTATCTACGCTTTTAGCCAGGAATCTTTGAAAAGATTTTTCATACTTAGATTCATGCTTACTATCAGAGGCATCGCAGGCAATAACTTCTTCTAACTTTGCAATTTGATTCTTAAGCACAGAGTTAGAATTAACTAAAGCATGGTTATCATTTTTCAAATCAGATATGATTTTCTCATGTTCAGAAGGAGTTTTAGAAACAGCAGATAAGTTCTTTTTCAGCTTCTTATGCTTAGACAACAAGGAGTTATACTTATCCATGATATCAGACAAAGCATGTTTCAGTTCAGAGGTAGAGAAGGAAGCAAATACCTCATTTTCATCGTCAGAGTCTGGATCTCCTTCTGATTCTGAGTCAGAGTCAACAGCTTCCTTTGACTCTGTTCCTTTGTCTTTGACAATAGCCATGAGTCCTTGGACTTCACCATCAGAGTCAACATCCTCTGACTCTGATTCATCGAATGTCACCATCAGACTCTTCTTGGTCTTGAAGTGCTTCTTTGGCTTCTTGTCCTTCTTCAATTTTGGACAGTCACTTTTGTAGTGCCCTGATTCTTTGCACTCAAAGCAAGTGACTTCCTTGATTGATGACTTCTTCTGACCTGAGGATTCAGACTTTCCTCTTGCCTTTCCAGAGCCTTTGAACTTGCTCTGCCTGTGCTTCCAGATGCGGTTGAGTCTCTTGGAGATCAGAGTTAGCTCATCTTCATCAGAATCTTCTGATGCTTCTTCAGATTCTTCTTCTTCAGCTTGAAGAGCCTTTGACTTCTCAACCTTAGCCTTTTCAGATTTGGATTTCAAGGCTATGGACTTTTTCCTCAGATCTTGCATCTCTGAGCGCTTCAGCTCATGGCATTTCAAAATGCTGATGAGTTCTTCTAAACTCATATTCTCAACATCTCTCGTGAGCTCTATTGAAGTCACCAAAGGCATCCAACTTTCAGGAAGACACCTGATGACCCTTATGACGTGATCTTTTGTTGTGTAGCTCTTGTTGAGAGGACGTATGCCAGCTACAAGCAGTTGAAATCTGGAGAACATTTCTTCAATGGACTCATTTGGCTCCATGATGAAGGATTCATACTTTTGGATCAAAGACAATGCCTTTGATTCTTTGACTTTCTTGTTTCCTTCATGAGACATCTTCAGAGAATCAAAAATGCCTTTAGCAAACTCACGATCTGTAATCTTCTGGTACTCCTCATAGGAGATAGCACTTAGAAGAATTGCTCTTGCTTTATGATGTTGTGAGTACAGCTTCTTTTGATCTGCAGACATCTCTGACCTTGAGATCTTTTTGCCATCTGCATCAACTGGACGCTCATAGCCATCCACAATGATATCCCAGAGATCTGCATCGAAACCCAGAAAGAAACTTTCCAGTCTATCTTTCCAATATTCGAACCTTTGACCATCGAACATAGGAGGCTTTGCGTTGTAACCATCTCTTTGAGTTTCACTGGTGGTGGCAGCCATTGTTTTTCACACCGGCCCGGATCACTGAACACTGTTAGGTGTGGTAATCAGAACTTGCGCTCTGATACCAATTGAAGGTATGAAAAACGGTAGAAAGGGGGGGTTTGAATAACGTTTTCAGTACAAAACTACCACCTTAAAGATTTTAACAAATCTTTTCGAGAACTAAGTGCAAAAGATAGAGATAGAAAATCACACAAGGATTTTATCCTGGTTCACTTGATAAATCACTCAAGCTACTCCAGTCCACCCGTTAAGGTGATTTCTTCCTTCTTAGAATGAAGGCAATCCACTAATCAGGTAAGAGTTACAACTGCACTTGAAACCTACAAGTGACTAACAATTACACTGACTTAGCTCACACTAAGATTCACTCTCTTAGTCTTCTCTAGGATCCGATCAACCTTGATCTCCTAAAGGAAAATCAAACAACTGTTTGAGGTTGGTGTTTACAAGGGTTTGCTTCTGAATAAGCTGAGTGTAAACTAAAATAAATTACAAGATGAAAGAAAGCTTAGAATATATCTTGCGCGTGTGTATTGCTTCTTGTATATTTTTTCTTCTTCTAGCCGCTTCTTTCAATCTTCAGCCTCTATATATACTCCAAGGATTAGGGTTGAGCGTTGCATGGAAATGCTACCGTTGGAGGGCAGTTCTGGAAAATCCAGCTTCTGCTGTGGCTGAGAACGTTAGGTAGGTCGTCAGGAAGGTACACTTGCTTTTGTACTTGGATAGCGACTTGACCTTTTAACCTAGGAGACTTCTGATCAGAGGAATGCTTCGTATTGGAACTTGTGAAGCAGGTTGATCAGAGTCAGAGGGAAAGCACAGATCCTCTGACCATTGTATCTTCTGATTCTGAACTCAGAGGGAAGAACATGGCCTTCAGAGTTTCTTGCTTCTGGACTTCAGAGTTTCCACTATTCAGCTTCTGGATCTTCAGAGTCTTCTACACCATCGGAACATCTGAACCTTCAGTGTTTCTTGGTTGTCAGAACTTCTGGATCATCAGAGCTTCTAGCGACTGAGTCCTCATCAGAGTTTGTATAGCTTCAGATCTTCTGAAGCTTTTCCACTGTTCATACTGAACATGGTGAATGCGAAAGCGTTGCTTGGGTTACCCTTTATACACAGTGCTTCTGATTCGTGTGAAATTGAGTCAGGGTCAGAGCCTGTAAATAGCACACTCAGAAAAACACGTTAGAGTACCACAATTGTTCATATCAAAAGGTTAACTTGTAATCATCAAAACATAGAGTTGTACTACTAGATCAAAACTTGATCTTACAGTCAAGACGTTGTTCCATGATGTCGAGTCTGGATGAGCTTGTCTGAGTAGAGCTGGAAGGAACATTCTGAGCAGCTTGAGAGTCTGGAATGGAAGCAGAAGCAGCAGGAGTAAACACAACTGGTGCAAGTGCTTGGCATCTAAGAGCTTCAGCCTCAGCTTCAAGTCGCTCTGCCTCAAGTCTGGCTTGTTCAGCTTGAGCTGCTGCTAGACGTGCAGCTTCTTCTGCTTGAGCCTTCTTTCTCTGGGCTTCTTCAATAGCTTCAAGAAGCTTATTTCTCTGTTCTTGTTCATGAAGAGCCACCCTTCGAGCAAACCTTTGCTTTGCAGCCTCAATGCTCTGACTTCCCTCTGCATGCAGGAGCTGCATCATAATTGGAACTTGAGCCACTAGCCAAGTGCCCAGATTGTTCCACTCATCAGCCACACATTCAGCATTCTCATTGAGGTCAGTCTGACCGTGCACATTGCGGAGCCTCAAAGAGGCTTCATGATAGAAAATATTGATGCACTCAGAGATAGATGTAGGTTGGAGGTGAGTATAGGGAATTATGGAGAGGTTGGGTTCAGGAGAGGCTGGGTGATTGCTGCTATGAGCTTCAGAGGCACCTTGTGGAGAACCAATGTTAATCATTTGATCATTGGGGTCAGAGGTTCCAAGGTGAGGGTCTGAAGTTTCAACCAGAGGATGGGGTGATCTAACCGAGGATTGTTTAGACACTGAATGTTCGGGTTCAGGTTCTGGTTGAATAGGCTCTTGATGGTCAGGGACAGGGTGAGCTTGTTGAGCCAAAGGGTCTGCCTCTTGGATAGGATTGGCCAAGATAGGTTCATCTGGGTCAACTAGACGTTCAGGTCTAGGGCCAGGATATCTCCTAGGGCTTGGACAAGTAAGGTAATATTCCTCTAAGGTAGACACCTTTTCTTTTCTAACCTCCATGAATTTTCTAATGGATTCAGAGTTATTGGAGGGAGAAGAATCAGCAACATTGGTTGGGAAGGATACAGGTGTAAAGGCTGTTGAAGAGTCTGTATCCGTGGTTCTGGCAGCAGGACGTTCTGATGCTCTGGGAACAGAGTGATCAGACGTTCTGGGTTGTGGTTCTGTTTGGTTGGGCTCTGGTTGTTCATGGATGATGGGTTCAGAAGATAATGGGTCGTACGGAATGGTAAGGAGAGAGGTTGGTTCTTCTGACCTAGAGGGTTGGTTCTGAAGCAAATTCCAGAGAGGTGCTTCAGTAGGGGAAGGTTGAAAGAAGGAAGATCTTGGGGAATGTGGTGGAGTGGTGGTTTGTGCGGCTGGTTGGGATTCAGGAATAGGAGTGAGGGGATTTGAGGAGTGTGTGAGCAAGGCAGAAATAGGGAGTGCATCAAATAAATTCAAATCATCATCAGAAGCAAGTGCAGGCTTACTTGGATGTGCTGATGATCGAGTCACTCTGGCAGGAGGTTCAGTCCTTCTGACCACTTCAGCAGCTGGTTCCACCCGAGTAGGCTTCACCACGATTCTGACCTTCTTCTTCTTCTTCTTGGGAGGACCATCCTCATTGTCACTATCATCACCATCATCAGGCTTTCTCTTCTTCTTTTGGACCAGAGGGACATCGGATTCCTCAGAAGATTCGTCCAGTAGCATCTTCCTCTGAGCTTTCTTCTTGGGAGGAGAAGGAAACTCTGGAGCTGGCGGTAGTCTGCTGACGAAATCATCAAGGTCAATTTCGAATCCTTGAGCCCTGAGGTCTTCAACATAGCACCTGATGGCGTCAGGATTGTCTGCCTGAGTCCACAGAGGGTAGTCATTCAGAGGCATCCTTCTACCTCTGATCTCAGAAGATGTGTCTTCATGAGCAGGAGCAATCTTCTTCTGGACCAAACCCATCTTCTTCAGAGAATTTGCAGTGAAGACATCACTGACAATTGTGCTCAGATCTTCTACACATCCAGCATTAACCAGATCTTGCACCAGGTTGCTTTCAATGAGAAAGTCTGAGAGCAGCCTCCCAAAAGGGATATATTTGATTGCAGACTTGATGGAGGCAGTGGTGCGAGACTTCCGGATGCATTCCTTCAAGTAGGAGAACAGGAAGTAGGGAAGGCAGATCTTCTTCAGATCTTGGATGAAGAACAACATCACCTTCTGGTTGAAGTTGATGTAGTCTGGAGAACTGCCCTTCGGTCTCTGGTTTATGCAGTGAAGCAGGATCTTGTGCCAGATCCTGAGCTTGGGATGAAGGTCCATCACCTTGTAACTCGTCTTGCCCGGTTTGAAGGTGGTGTACAGGGCCTGGTTGATTGTATCCTTGGTGCTGGGTTTCAGCTTCGATTCCGTGAGTTGGAACCGATACCCAAAAGCAGTATCTGCACCCAGTAAGTTCACGAAGGACTTCTCCGTGATGATGATCTTTCTGCCAAGAATATGAGATACCACCTGAGTATCATCGCAATCGGCGTGCTTCCAGAATTCCTTGACCAATCTATCATACACCGGTCCTCGAAGTCTGTTGAAGTAATTTCCCCAACCTTGAGCTTGGACTTCAGGACGAAGATCATACCCATTTGTAGCCAAGTTGTCGAGGTTGAATCTCCATTCTGCCAGGACTTGGAGTTCCTCAGGAGGATAAACACAGTGAACGGCACAGCCCCGTTCTGCAATTGGAACACTCTGTTCTTGAGCTTGAACTTGATCTTGAGTTGGATTCTCAGGGCCCCTTTGACCCGTTGCTAGACCAACTACCATGTGAGGGAACTGAGGTGCATCTGCAGTAGATCTTCTGGTTTGTCTCACCATTTTTGAAGAGGTTGAAGGTTTGAGGTAGAAGATGAAGGTTGAAAGATGAAGAAAGATCGAGAGAGAAATCGAGAGGAGCGGTTTTGAAAAGCAGAGAGAGCGAGAGTAAAAACCGGAAGTGAAAGAGAACGTGTGTGTATAGTGGGTTTTATCAAATAACCGTTGTTGATTCAAAAAGCACTTTAAGATCAACGGTTGAAAATTAAAGATAGATAGTAACAGTAAAATACACAATCACACACAGGAGAGAAGCACATCTACACGCAATCATAACAGACTGTCACACGGGCACAAGGAACAATGCATCAGAAAAACTGACACACGCGTTGTTGTCTCAGCTTCAGAGTCAGTACCAGTGGGCACACACACTCTGATTGAGTTACCTTCTGGACTAGACATCTTCTGATCAAGAAGTATCATAGTCAGAGGTTCTGATCCATCTTCACTCTGGACAAAAGTCCATGTTCAGATTTTTCAGAATAAAATTAAATCTATCCTCAGCTAAGGGCTTTGTAAAGATATCTGCCCATTGATGGTCAGTATCAACAAACTTCAGAAGAAGTACGCCCTTCTGTACATAATCTCTAATAAAGTGATACTTTACCTCAATGTGCTTTGCCCTTGAATGCAAGATAGGGTTCTTACTCAATGAGATTGCAGCAGTGTTATCACAATAGATTGGGATATTGCTCTCAAGGATCTGATAATCCTCCAGCTGATGTTTCATCCAGAGCATCTGAGTGCTGCATATTGCTGCTGAGATATATTCTGCCTCTGCAGTTGATAGTGCAATGGTTGATTGCCTCTTGCTTGCCCATGAGACTAGATTGCTTCCCAGAAATTGACAATTTCCAGAAGTACTTTTTATCTCTGTTCTATCTCCAGCATAATCAGCATCACAGTAACCTGAAAGCTTATACTCTGATGTTTTCTTATACATCAAGCCAAGGTTAGTGGTGCCTTTCAGATACCTTAGGATCCTCTTAACAGCAGTTAAGTGGGTTTCCCTTGGATCTGATTGGAAACGAGCACATAAGTGAACACTAAATAATATGTCTGGCCTAGATGCAGTTAAGTATAGAAGTGAACCTATCATGCCACGATAGAGCTTCTGACATACTTTACCACTTTTATCTTCTTTCTCCAAAATGCATGTAGGATGCATTGGAGTTTTGGCCACTGTAGATTCCAGCATATTGAACTTCTTCAGAAGTTCTTTAGTGTACTTGCTCTGATGGATATATGTTCCTTCTGGTGTTTGATCAACTTGTATTCCCAGAAAGTACTTTAATTCTCCCATCATACTCATCTCAAATTCAGCCTGCATCATCTCAGAAAATTCTTTGCATAGAGATTGATTAGCAGAACCAAATATAATATCATCAACATAAATTTGCACAATTAAGATATCATCTTTATAAGTCTTGCAAAAAAGAGTTGTATCTACTTTACCCCTTACAAACTCATTCTCCAGAAGGAATGAGCTAAGTCTCTCATACCATGCTCTGGGAGCTTGCTTCAGACCGTAGAGTGATTTCTTCAATTTGAACACATGGTCTGGTTTCTTCTCATCTTCAAAACCTGGGGGTTGATGAACATAGACTTCCTCTGAGATATAACCATTTAGGAAGGCACTCTTTACGTCCATCTCATGTAGAACTATGTTGTGATTTACTGAGAAAGAGATCAACAGTCTGATAGGCTCCAGTCTTGCTACTGGAGCAAATGTTTCAGTGTAGTCTATTCCTTCCTGCTGGCTGTAGCCTTGAGCAACTAGCCTTGCCTTGTTTCTGACTACATCTCCTTTCTCATTCAGCTTGTTTCTGAATACCCATTTCGTTCCAATAACATGGACATTCTCAGGCTTCTTCACTAAGCTCCAAACATCGTTCTTGGAAAATTGATTCAGTTCTTCTTCCATGGCCAGAATCCAATCCTTGTCCTGAAGAGCTTCATCTATGGACTTGGGTTCAATTAAGGACACCAATCCTTTCAGACTGAGCAAGGTCTCTTCAGAGGGTCTGAAGGCAGATCTGGTTCTGACTGGTTCGTCTTTGTTGCCCAGAATCAATTCCTTAGGGTGAGCTGCAGTGATTCTGCTCTTCTTCAGAGTTTGTGAGTTAGAGGGACCAGCTTCTTCCTCTAGTTCATCTTCCTCTGGCTCATCTTCCTCTGGAGCTTTGCCTTTGTCAGAAACATTAATGCTTAAATCTGCAAACTTTTCAACTAGCTTTGACTGGTCAGAGTCAAGCTTATCGTCAAATCTAACATGAATAGATTCTTCAATAGTCTTAGCATCAGTATTATAAAATCTAAAACCTTTAGATCTCTCAGAGTAACCGAGTAATAGACACTTAGAAGACTTAGCATCAAATTTATGCAATCTATCCTTAGTATTGAGAACATAACAAACACAGCCAAAAGGATGAAAATAAGAAATGTTGGGTTTTATGTTCTTCCACAATTCATAAGGAGTCTTATTCAGAATTGGTCTCACAGAGATTCTGTTCTGAATGTAACATGCTGTATTTACTGCCTCTGCCCAAAAGTGCTTAGCCATGCCAGTTTCTTGGAGCATGGTTCTAGCCATCTCCTGAAGAGTTCTGTTCTTCCTCTCAACAACACCATTTTGTTGAGGAGTTCTGGGACAAGAGAAATCATGTGCAATTCCATAGGAATCAAACAGACTCTCAAACTTATCATTCTCAAACTCTCCACCATGGTCACTTCTGACACGCACAATCCTACAAGCCTTCTCGTTTTGCACTTGAGCAATAAAGGTAGAGAACACAGCATGAGACTCATCCTTGCGGGTTAGAAACTTTACCCATGTCCAGCGGCTATAGTCATCAACGATAACCATCCCATATCTCTTGCCACCTATAGACTCAGTTTTCACTGGTCCAAAAAGGTCGATATGCAGTAGTTCCAACGGCCTTGAGGTTGAGACAACATTCTTTGCCTTGAAAGGGACTTTTGTGAATTTGCCTTTCTGACATGCTTCACAAAGAGCGTCTGAAGCGAACTTCAGATTGGGTAAGCCCCTGACAAGGTTTAGCTTGCTCAGCTGAGAAATCTTTCTCATACTGGCATGCCCTAACCGTCTATGCCATACCCACTGCTCTTCATTAACAGACAGAAGGCACTTCACGTTCTGAGCCTCCAACTCAGATAATCTGATCTTATAAATGTTGTTCTTCCTCTTGCTGTTAAACAGAACAGAGCCATCGATCTGACTTACAGCCCGGCAGGACTTTTGATTGAATATAACATCATAACCCTTGTCAGCTAATTGACTTATAGACAATAAGTTATGTGTTAAGCCGTCTACCAATAACACATTATCAATGCATGGACTACTATCTACACAAATAGTACCAGTACCAACAATTTTACCCTTTTCATTTCCTCCAAAGCCAACTTCGCCTCCAGGCTTAAGTTTTAGCTCTCGGAACATACGCCTTTCTCCCGTCATGTGACGCGAGCATCCACTGTCCAGATACCATGATTGGTGTTTCAGTGGAGCTATCAAGGATATCTGCAACATAGATAATCTTGTCCTTAGGTACCCACTTTCTGGGTCCTCTCTTGTTAGTTACCCCAGAGGTTCTGATCACCTTGGGTGTCTCAACATGATATTTTAAAGGAATATTTGCATGATATTTAGTCATAGAGAAAGATCCCTTTTTAAGAGGGTTTTTAGCAACTTTAGCAGGTAAAGGATCAGGCAATATGGTACCAGAGGGAACAAAGCATTCATACAAGGATTTAGCTTTAGACACAGAGGGCTCATTTCTAATTGGTTTAGAATAGCCAATGCCATGCATTCCATTTCTGCTTACGCCATAGATCATTGAAGCCATTAAGCTTCTATCCACGCTTTTAGCTAGGAATCTTTGAAAAGACTTTTCATACTTAGATTCATTTCTACAATCAGAAGCATCACAGGCAACAATTTCTTCTAACTTAGCAATCTGGTTCTTAAGCACAGAGTTAGAATTGATCAAAGCATGATTATCATTTTTCAAATCAGAAATAATTTTCTCATGTTCAGAAGGAGTCTTGGAAACAGCAGATAAGTTCTTTTTCAGCTTCTTATGCTTAGACAATAAGGAGTTATACTTATCCATAATATCAGACAATGCATGTTTCAGTTCAGAGGTAGAGAAAGAAGCGAATACCTCGTTTTCATCGTCTGAGTTAGGATCTCCTTCTGATTCTGAGTCAGAGTCAACAGCTTCCTTTGACTCTGCTTCCTTGTCTTTGACAATTGCCATGAGTCCTTGGACTTCACCATCAGAGTCAATCCTCTGACTCTGATTCATCAAATGTCACCATCAGACTCTTCTTCGTCTTGAAGTGCTTCTTTGGCTTCTTGTCTTTCTTCAACTTTGGACAATCACTTTTGTAGTGCCCAGATTCTTTGCACTCAAAACATGTGACTTCCTTGATTGAAGACTTCTTCTGGCCTGAGGACTCATACTTTCCTTTTGCCTTTCCAGAGTCTTTGAACTTGCTCTGCCTGTGCTTCCAGATGCGGTTGAGTCTCTTGGAGATCAGAGTCAGCTCATCTTCATCAGAATCTTCTGATGCTTCTTCAGATTCCTCTTCTTCAGCTTGAAGAGCCTTTGACTTCTCAACCTTAGCCTTTTCAGATTTGGATTTCAAGGCTATGGACTTTTTCCTCAGATCTTGCATCTCTGAGCGCTTCAGCTCATGGCATTTCAAAATGCTGATGAGTTCTTCTAAACTCATATTCTCAACGTCTCTCGTGAGCTCTATTGAAGTCACCAAAGGCATCCAACTTTCAGGAAGGCACCTGATGACCCTTATGACATGATCTTTTGTTGTGTAGCTCTTGTTGAGAGGTCGTATGCCAGCTACAAGCAACTGAAATCTGGAGAACATTTCTTCAATGGACTCATTTGGCTCCATGATGAAGGATTCATACTTTTGGATCAAAGACAATGCCTTTGATTCTTTGACTTTCTTGTTTCCTTCATGAGACATCTTCAGAGATTCGAAAATGCCTTTTGCAAACTCACGATCTGTAATCTTCTGGTACTCTTCATAGGAAATAGCACTTAGAAGAATTGCTCTTGCTTTGTGATGTTGTGAGTACAACTTCTTTTGATCTGCAGTCATCTCTGACCTTGGGATCTTCTTGCCATCTGCATCAACTGGACGCTCGTAGCCATCCACAATAATATCCCAGAGATCTGCATCGAAACCCAGAAAGAAACTTTCCAGTCTATCTTTCCAATATTCGAACCTTTGACCGTCGAACATAGGAGGCTTTGCATTGTAACCATCTCTTTGAGTTTCACTGGTGGTGGCAGCCATTGTTTTTCACACCGGCCCGGATCACTGAACACTGTTAGGTGTGGTAATCAGAACTTGCGCTCTGATACCAATTGAAGGTATGAAAAACGGTAGAAAGGGGGGGTTTGAATAACGTTTTCAGTATAAAACTTCCACCTTAAAGATTTTGACAAATCTTTCGAGAACTTAAGTGCTAAAGATAAGAGATAGAAAAGCACATAAGGATTTTATCCTGGTTCACTTGATAAATCACTCAAGCTACTCCAGTCCACCCGTTAAGGTGATTTCTTCCTTCTTAGAATGAAGGCAATCCACTAATCAGGTAAGAGTTACAACTGCACTTGAAACCTACAAGTGACTAACAATTACACTGACTTAGCTCACACTAAGATTCACTCTCTTAGTCTTCTCTAGGATCCGATCAACCTTGATCTCCTAAAGGAACTAAACAAACTGTTTATCAAAGAATCGTTTACAAGAGATTTGCTTCTAAAAAGCTAATAGTAAACTCAATGAATTTCAGATGAAAGAAAACTTAGAAGATTTTCGAATATGTCTTGCGTATGTGAATGCTTCTTTTTGTTTCTTTCAGTCTTCAGCCTCTTTATATACTCCAAGGATTAGGGTTGAGCGATGCATGGGAAATGCTACCGTTGGAGGGCAGTTCTGGAAAATCCAGCTTCTGCTGTGGCTGAGAACGTTAGGTAGGTCGTCAGGAAGGTACAGTAGCTTTTGTACTTGGATAGCGACGCGACCTTTAAACCTAGGAGACTTCTGATCAGAGGAATGCTTCGTATTGGAACTTGTGAAGCCGGTTGATCAGAGTCAGAGGGAAAGCACAGATCCTATGACCATTGTATCTTCTGATTCTGAACTCAGAGGGAAGAACATGGCCTTCAGAGTTTCTTGCTTCTGGACTTCAGAGTTTCCACTATTCAGCTTCTGGATCTTCAGAGTCTTCTACACCATCAGAACATCTGAACCTTCAGTGTTTCTTGATTATCAGAACTTCTGGATCTTCAGAGCTTCTAGTGATTGAGTCCTCATCAGAGTTTGTATAACTTCAGAACTTCTGAAGCTTTTCCACTGTTCATGCTGAACATGGTGAATGCGAAAGCGTTGCTTGGGTCACTCTTTATACACAGTGCTTCTGATTTGTGTGAGATTGAGTTGAGGTCAGAGCCTGTAAATAGCACACTCAGAAAAACACGTTAGAGTACCACAATTGTTCATATCAAAAGGTTAACTTGTAATCATCAAAACATAGAGTTGTACTACTAGATCAAAACTTGATCTTACAGATGAGGGTTTGGGTAAATAGGGTGATGAGCAGGAGAGAGAAGAGAGGGTTTTAAGAAAACCTTAACACTTGAATTTTCGAAGAGAGAGAGAGAGAAAGTGTGTGAAGTGGAGAACGTGTGTGTGCGAACGTGGGTAAGTAGTGAATTTTGAAAGTAACCGTTGAGTAGTTAGAAAACCACAGATAAAGGTTAAAAATCAACGGTTAGAAATTAATGACATAATAACAAGAAATAATAGTATATATCATGCGGTGGAGAATAAAACAGATGTAATCATTACAACAGAAATTCTCGAGAGGCATAAGGAATAAGGTATCAGAAAAGACTGACACACGTTTGCTGTCTTGTCTCAGAAGGAGCACCAATGGGTACACATATTCTGATAAAGTTATCTTCTAAACTAGACAACTTCTGATATGGAGCAGAAGCATCATAGTCAGAGGTTCTGATTCATCTTCATACTGGACAAAAGTCCATATTCAGATTTTTCAGTATAAAATTAAATCTATCCTCTGCTAAGGGCTTTGTAAAGATATTTGCCCATTGATGGTCAGTATCAACAAACTTCAGAAGAAGTACACCCTTCTGAACATAATCTCTAATAAAATGATACTTTACCTCAATGTGCTTGGCCCTTGAGTGTAAGATAGGATTCTTACTGAGTGAGATAACAGCAGTATTATCGCAGTAAATTGGAATATTGCTCTCAAGGCCTTGATAATCCTCTAGCTGATGTTTCATCCAGAGCATCTGAGTGCTGCAAATAGCTGCTGAGATGTATTCTGCCTCTGCAGTGGATAATGCAATGGTTGACTGCCTCTTGCTTGCCCATGAGACTAAGTTACTTCCTAGAAATTGACAATTTCCAGAAGTACTTTTTCTTTCTGTTCTATCTCCAGCATAATCAGCATCACAGTAACTTGAAAGCTTATACTCTGATGTTTTCTTATACATCAAGCCATGGTTAGGGGTACCCTTCAGATATCTGAGAATTCTCTTAACAGCAGTTAAGTGAGTTTCTCTCGGATCTGATTGGAATCGAGCACATAAATATACACTAAAGAGAATATCTGGCCTAGATGCAGTTAAGTATAGAAGAGAGTCTGTCATACCACGATAGAGCTTTTGACATACTTTGCTACTGCCATCTTCTTTCTCCAGAATGCATGTAGGATGCATTGGAGTCTTGACTATAGTAGCTTCTGTCATGTTAAACTTCTTTAGAAGTTCCTTTGTGTACTTGCTCTGATGGATATATGTTGCTTCTGGTTTTTTATCAACTTGTATTCCCAGAAAATACTTAAGTTCTCCCATCATACTCATTTCAAATTCAGCTTGCATCATCTTAGAAAATTCTTTGCAAAGAGATGGACTAGCAGATCCAAATATGATATCATCAACATAAATTTGCACAATTAAGATGTCATCTTTGTAAGATTTGCAAAAGAGAGTTGTATCTACTTTACCCCTTACAAACTCATTTTCCAGAAGGAATGAGCTTAGTCTCTCATACCATGCTCTGGGAGCTTGCTTCGGACCATAGAGAGATTTCTTCAATTTGAAGACATGGTCAGGGTTCTTCTCATCTTCAAATCCAGGAGGTTGATGCACATATACTTCTTCAGAGATGTAGCCATTTAAGAACGCACTTTTGACATCCATTTGATGAAGAACTATGTTGTGATTCATAGAGAATGAGATCAACAGTCTGATAGTTTCCAATCTTGCTACTGGAGCAAATGTTTTAGTGTAATCTATCCCTTCTTGCTGACTGTATCCTTGAGCAACTAGCCTTGCTTTGTTTCTGACTACTTCTCCTTTCTCATGGAGCTTGTTTCTGTAGACCCACTTGGTTCCAAAGATGTGAACACCTTTGGGTTTCTGAACAAGGTTCAAGACATCATTCTTGGAGAATTGATTCAGTTTTTCTTCCATAGCCAGAATCCAGTCCTTGTCTTGAAGAGCTTCATCAACAGATTTTGGTTCAATTAATGACACCAAACCTTTTAAGCTTAACAAAGTCTCTTCTAAAGGTTTGAACGTTGATCTGGTTCTGACTGGTTCATCTTTGTTTCCCGGAATTAATTCATTTGGGTGAGAGGCAATTATTCTGCTCTTCTTCTGAAGCTGCGGATCAGAGGGACCAGCTTCTTCTGGAGAATCTGCCTCTGGCTCAGCTCGCTCTAAAGCTTTGCCTTTATCATAAACAGTTATGCTCATATCTGCAAACTTTTCAACTAGCTTTGACTTGTCAGAGTCAAGCTTATTGTCAAATCTAACATGAATAGATTCCTCAATAGTTTTAGCTTCAATATTATAAAATCTAAAACCTTTAGAACGATCAGAATAACCAAGTAATAGACATTTAGAAGATTTAGAATCAAATTTATGCAATCTATCCTTAGTATTCAAAACATAGCAAACACAACCAAAAGGATGAAAGTAAGAAATGTTGGGCTTTATATTCTTCCACAATTCATAAGGAGTCTTATTCAGAATTGGTCTGACAGAGATCCTGTTCTGAATGTAACATGCTGTGTTTGTAGACACACTTGGTTCCAAAGATGTGAACACCTTTGGGTTTCTGAACAAGGTTCAAGACATCATTCTTGGAGAATTGATTCAGTTTTTCTTCCATAGCCAGAATCCAGTCCTTGTCTTGAAGAGCTTCATCAACAGATTTTGGTTCAATTAATGACACCAAACCTTTTAAGCTTAACAAAGTCTCTTCTAAAGGTTTGAACGTTGATCTGGTTCTGACTGGTTCATCTTTGTTTCCCGGAATTAATTCCTTTGGGTGAGAGGCAATTATTCTACTCTTTTTCTGAAGCTGCGGATCAGAGGGACCAGCTTCTTCTGGAGAATCTGCCTCTGGCTCAGCTCGCTCTAAAGCTTTGCCTTTATCAGAAACAGTTATGCTCATATCTGCAAACTTTTCAACTAGCTTTGACTTGTCAGAGTCAAGCTTATTGTCAAATCTAACATGAATAGATTCCTCAATAGTTTTAGCTTCAATATTATAAAATCTAAAACCTTTAGAACGATCAGAATAACCAAGTAATAGACATTTAGAAGATTTAGAATCAAATTTATGCAATCTATCCTTAGTACTCAAAACATAGCAAACACAACAAAAATGATGAAAGTAAGAAATGTTGGGCTTTATATTCTTCCACAATTCATAAGGAGTCTTATTCATAATTGGTCTGACAGAGATCCTGTTCTGAATGTAACATGCTGTGTTTACTACCTCTGCCCATAAGTGATTTGCCATGTCTGTTTCTTGGAGCATGGTTCTAGCCATCTCTTGGAGAGTTCTATTTTTCCTTTCAACAACACTGTTCTATTGAGGAGTTCTAGGACAAGAGAAGTCATGTGATATCCCATAGGTATCAAACAGACTCTCAAACTTCTCATTTTCAAACTCCTCATTTTCAAACTCTCCAACATGATCACTTTTGACACGCACAATCCTACAACGCTTCTCGTTTTGCACTTGAGCAATGAAGGTAGATAACACAGAATGAGACTCATCCTTGCGGCTTAAGAATTTTACCCATGTCCAGCGGCTATAGTCATCAATAATGACCATCCCATATCTCTTGCCACCTATAGACTCATTTTTCACTGCTCCAAATAGGTCGATATGCAGAAGTACCAACGACCTTGAGGTGGAAACAACATTCTTTGCCTTGAACGGAACTTTTGTAAATTTTCCTTTCTGACATGCTTCACAAAGAGCATCTGAAGAGAACTTAAGAGTGGGTAAGCCCTTGACAAGGTCAAGCTTACTCAGCTGAGAAATCTTTCTCATACTGACATGCCCTAACCGTCTATGCCATACCCATTGCTTCTCATTAACAGAAAGAAGGCACTTTACTTTCTGAGATTCCAACTCAGATAATCTGATCTTATAGGTGTTGTTCCGCCTCTTGCTTTTAAACAGAATAAAGCCATCGATCTGACTTACAGCCCTGCAAGACTTTTGATTGAAAATAACATCATAACCTTTGTCAGCTAATTGACTTATTGACAATAAGTTATGCGTTAAACCGTCTACCAACAGAACATTATCAATGCATGGACTATTATCAATACCAATAGTACCGGAGCCAACAATTTTACCCTTCTCATTGCCACCGAAACCAACTTCGCCTCCAGGCTTAAGTTTCAGGTCTTGGAACATACGCATTTCTCCCGTCATGTGTCGCGAGCATCCACTATCCAGATACCATGATTGGTGTTTCAGTGGAGCGATCAAGGATATCTGTAACATAGATAATCTTTTCCTTAGGTACCCACTTTCTGGGTCCTTTCTTGTTAGTTACCCTAGAGGTTCTGACAACCTTGGGTTTCTCAACATGATAATGCAAAGGAATCTGAGCATTATATTTAGACATAGAGAAAGTCCCCTTTTTGAGAGGGGGGTTAGCAACTTTATCAGGCAATGGTTCAGGCAATATAATACCAGAGGGTAAAAAATGTTCATACAAAGATTTTGCCTTAGGCATAGGATGCTCCTTTCTACTGGGTCTAGAATAGACAATGGCGTACATTCCAATTCTGCTTACGCCATAGATCATTGAAGCCATTAAGCTTCTGTCTACGCTTTTAGCTAGGAATCTTTGAAAAGATTTTTCATATTTCGATTCATTCTTACTATCAGAGATATCACAAGCAACAACTTCTTCTAATTTGACAATTTGATTTTTGAGCACAGAGTTAGAATTTACTAAAGCATGATTACTCTCATTTAATTCAGAAATTCTTTTCTCATGTTCAGTAGAAGTTTTAGAGACAGCAGATAAATACTTTTTCAACTTTTTATGCTTAGTCAGAAGAATTATATTTATCCATGATTTTAGACAAAGCATCTTTAAGTTCAGAAGTTGAGAAAGATGCGAATACCTCACTTTCATCATTTGAGTTTGGATCATCCTCTGATGCAGATTCAGCATTAGTTGCATCATTAGACTCTGCTTCTTTGTCCTTGACAATTGCCATTAGTCCTTCAACAATTTCCTCATCAGAATCAACTTCTTCTGACTCTGAGTCATCAAAAGTCACCATGAGGCCTTTCTTTGCTTTGAAGTGCTTCTTAGGCTTCTTGTCCCTTTTCAGCTTGGGACAGTCACTCTTGTAATGTCCTGGTTCTTTGCATTCAAAGCAAGTGACTTCTTTTGATGAAGACTTCTTCTGACCGGATGAAGATTCATGCTTTCCTTTGACCTTTGATGAGCCTCTGTACTTGCTTTGCCTGTGCTTCCAGATGCGATTGAGTTTTTTGGAGATTAGGGTTAGCTCATCTTCATCAGAATCTTCAGAGGTTTCTTCAGATTCTTCTGCTGCTTGGAGAGCTTTGGCCTTTTTAGATTTGGATTTCAAGGCTATAGACTTCTTCCTGTGAGTCTGATGCTCTTCACGATATAACTCATGACTCTTCAACATACTTATGAGTTCTTCCAAACTCAACTGGTCAAGGTCTCTTGAAAACTTCAAGGAAGTTATCAAAGGTACCCAGTTTTCAGGAAGACCTCTAAGGATCCCCTTGACATGGTCAGCAGTGGTGTAGCTTTTGTTGAGAACTCTTATTCCAGCAATAATCAACTGGAATCTGGAAAACATATCTTCAATGGATTCGCCAGGTTCCATCTGGAAAGCTTCGTACTTCTTAATCAAAGACAGTGCCTTTGTCTCCTAAACTTCTTTGTTTCCTTCATGAGTCATCTTCAAGGAATCAAAGATAGATTTAGCATACTCACGATCTGCTATCTTCTGATATTCTTCATAAGAGATAGCGTTGAGAAGAATGGTTCTAGCTTTATGATGTTCTGAGTATTTCTTCTTCTACTCAGCCGTCATTTTCTCTCTTGAGATCTTTTCGCCATCAGCATCAACTGGACGCGTGTAGCCATCCACGATGATATCCCAGAGATCAGCATCGAAGCCCAGAAAGAAGCTTTCGATTCTATCTTTCCAATACTCGAACTTTTCTCCATCAAAGATAGGAGGCTTTGCACTGTAGACATCTTTTTGCGCATCACTGGGGGTAGCCATCACAATTTTTCACACCGGCCCGGATCACTAAACACTGTTAGGTGTGGTAATCAGAACTTGCGCTCTGATACCAATTGAAGGTTTGAAAAACGATAGAAAGGGGGGTTTGAATAGCGTTTTCAACTAAAAACTTTTCCCTCTTGAGATTTAGACAAATCTCTCGAACAAACAACACAAGGTGCAAAGATAAGAGATGAAGAGAAGCACACAAGTATTTTATCCTGGTTCACTTGATAATCGCTCAAGCTGGTCCAGTCCACCCGTTAAGGTGATTTCTTCCTTCTTAGAATGAAGGCAATCCACTATTCAATGTTTGTTACAACTTCACTAGCAACCTGCTCAGTGACTAACAATACAATGAACTAGCAAACACTAAGATTCACTCTCTTAGTCTTCTCAAGGAGCTGATCAAACTTGGTCCCTTAAGGAAATACAAACTCACGGTTTGAAAGGTTTGGTTTACAATGAAGTGCTTCTAAGAAAGCTAGAGTAAACACAATAAGAATGGTGAAGAAAGATTGTTAAGATAAAGATTGAATATCGCTTGAGTATTGCACAAAGTTTCTTAGCGTCTTCTTCCAACTTCAACCTTTACTTATACTCCAAGGATTAGGGTTGTATCCGTTGTTTGAAATGCTACCGTTGGAGGGCAAATCCGGAACTTCCAGATTCTGCTGTGGCTGAACATCTTAGGTAAGGCCGTCAGGATAGTACAATTGCTTTTGTACTTGGATAGCGACGTGAGCCTTATCCTAGTTGACTTCTGATCAGGCGACGCTTCATGTTGGAACTTGTGAAGCTTGGTGATCAGAGTCAGAGGGAAGCTTGAATCCTCTGACCTTCGTATCTTCTGCTTCTAGACATCAGAGTTGGAAATACTTGGTCTTCAGAGCCAGCTTACTCTTGGACTTCATAATCTTCACTTCTTAGCTTCTGGACCTTCAGAGCCTCTGGACCTTCAGAGCTTCTAGACCTTCAGTACTTCTGGTCTTCAAAACTTTAAGTGATCTGAATCCACATCAAAGCTTATCATCTTCAGAACTTTTGAAGCATATACTACTGTTCAAACAAAACATAGTGAGTGAGAAAGCGTTGCGTTGGTTACTCTTTTTGACTTAGTGCTTCTAAGAAAGTGTATTTTGACCAGAGTCAAAGCCTGTCGTTTAAGCACTTAGAAAACAACGTTAGAGTACCATAATTGTTCATACATAATAGTTAACATGTAATCATCAAAACATAGTGTTGTACTACATGACCAAATCTTGATCTTACAGACATGACACCAATGATTGTTTCACGTTGAAAGGCAAAGTCGGAAGGCTGATCAGAGCGAGGCGATCACGAGCAACAGACCGCGAATCAGACAAGGACCAACAGGGCGGCTGTCGGCGAGCGCCAGCAGCAGGCAGGAAGAGGACGAAGGTGACAAGGAAGAAAGGAGCTAAAGAAACTTTCAACAGCGATGTCAAGTCGTGAGTTGAAACGATCAACGCAATCGCAGGAGGCTTCGGCGAGGGCTGCAACAGGTCGATGGCGAAACAAAAGCCTGAGAAGGCGATAACATCGGTACAAGAGTATCCGGCCTCATTTGGTTGTCAACACCCATAAATAGTGATATCGTCGGTAGATTTTGAAGGGATTAAGACGCACAAAGACGATCCGGTGGTGGTAATGGTAATAATCAATGGCTTGAATGTGCAAAGAGTGTTTCTAGACCAGGGGAGTTCCGCATATATCATTTACGGATATGCATTTGATCAGTTGGGATTAACGGACAAAGATTTGAAGTCGTACACGCTGACCCTAGTAGGTTTCTCTAGGAAGCAGGTCCAGGTGCGCGCTGAACTTCTGCGCATAAGGTATTTGGTCTTGCAGGTTGTGGCGGCATACAATGTCATCATAGGACGGAACACGCTGAATCGCCTCTGCGCAGTGATATCAACGGCTCACCTGGCAGTAAAGTACCCACTGATTTGCGGTAAAGTAGGGAAAATCGCAGTAGATCAGCGAGGGGCGAGGGAATGCTACAGAAACTGCCTTAGTTTATATGGGAAAAAGGGGGTTAATGATGGGCACAAGTGTCATGAAATTGAAGTCTCTGAGGGCGGACGGAAACAGCCGGCTGTACAGGGTCAGAGCGCCACGAGCAGGCGGGAGCAGCTGATCAGCGAAAGCGTAAAAAGGTCAAGAAAAGATCGAAGTCAGGACAGAGAAAGCTGAGAGACAGGGCAGAATGAACAATCTACTTGCACCATTGATAAGAGGCGTCGGGAGAATTGGGATGTGGACGCATCCAATAGGGGTGTGCTAGCAATTGAGCCCAAGCTTATCGCCGAGCAGGAAGGGCGCCTGGATAGGTTGGTAGAGGACAACGTGGACCTCTTTAGCTGGGAACAAGAGGAGGCAACGCTCCGAAGATTTCCCACATTCAACAGGTGAAATGGGCGGAGCTATAAGGGGCAAGCAGGGAAGTTGGTCTGACTCAATCACAGTGCCGTCAGGATAAGAAAAGGAATAATATGAAGGGCGAGAACCCAGCGGAGGCCGCGGGTATGAGGCCAACAAAGGCGGACCAACGTGTCGGGTGAGAGAACGAGCTAGGAAGGCCTCCCTTTTACTATAGAGTTGTCTAGCAGGGCGACGGGCAGAAGGATGGGGTGTTAGGTGTGGTGCTCTGATCAAGGGAGCTGGCGACAGAGCAAGGGCGCGGCGAGGAGACTGAAGAACTAGGACAAAAATAAAGATGCACTCTTTTTCTCCACCACGGGAGTTTTTTAATTAGGCATCTCTCGAATGTAAAACCTTTTTACAAATCAAATATACAAGGATATTCTCAGCAATACTCCTAACCCTCAACTGAATTGATACGGCAGCCTAGTGGGAAAAATTCCCTGAAGGTGGCGATCCCAACCTGACCTTAATGTCTGGGGATCGCTCCGGAAAGTCCGGCGCTGACCGTAGCCACCCGTTGGCGACGTGTGCGGATAAGCTTCTTATCCCAAGAACGTCCCCGAAATATGGGCGAGTCAAGTCTCCCCGAAACGCGGGCGAGCATTTTTAATTAGGCCAAGCCTCGGGCAACCCACATGGCCATTGGGTCCTGAGCAAACATAAGTCCCCGCCTAATAAGGCTGGTGGGGCCACACCTGATCTTACAGGAAAAGCGTGTGAACAAAGCCTCGGTCAAAGACTGAGCAAAATTCCTAGTTATACCCAGCACACTCTCAAGGTTATTCACCCGAAACTCAGATTCAAGCACTGGAGACATGTGTGAAATGGGAACGTACCATAAGGGGGTGGCCACGGTGACATTGCGGTTGGAGTTCTTGGGTCGGCGTCTTGAAGCCATTAAAGGAAAGGGCACAGGAAATGAAAATTACTCTGAAGTTGTAAAGACTCACCGGGAGAAAGGGCGGTGCGTGGGGTGCTGTGAGAACTGAGGCAATGGTCTGTTGAAGGGGTTTCGCTCGTAAAAAGGGTGGCCAGGAGTTGGGGTTGTGAAAGGAGTAAAGGATGGGGAAGCAACGTCTTTATAGGAGGGGGATGATGATGATGGAAGGGAAACGTGTGAGGAAGTGTTGTGGGCAGTTGAGAAATGAGGAGGGAAGGTGGAAAATCGTGCACCATACCGACGGAGAAATGATTGCAGTTGCGGGATTTCGGGTAGTGGGAATGTCGAAATAAATGGAAACTGCAACAGTTGAAGCTAATTGGTTCAAATTCAAACTGGCAGGCTTTTGCGGGGATTTTGAGGGGACGTTTCAAGGAGGGCAGTTGGGATTCTGCAGACCTCTGCTGCCACGTGGCATAGGCCTACTAATGGGTGTCAAGCCACCACGACTCATGACACATGCATGACTGCAACTGGGCGAGAAAACCAAGCGTTGATGATGGCTGCCGCCACTAGCTCACTTGTGGACTCGGGAGTGTAAGATCAAGTTTTGATCTAGTAGTACAACTCTATGTTTTGATGATTACAAGTTAACCTTTTGATATGAACAATTGTGGTACTCTAACGTGTTTTTCTGAGTGTGCTATTTACAGGCTCTGACCCTAACTCAATTTCACACGAATCAGAAGCACTGTGTATAAAGGGTAACCCAAGCAACGCTTTCGCATTCACCATGTTCAGTATGAACAGTGGAAAAGCTTCAGAAGATCTGAAGCTATACAAACTCTGATGAGGACTCAGTCGCTAGAAGCTCTGATGATCCAGAAGTTCTGACAACCAAGAAACACTGAAGGTTCAGATGTTCCGATGGTGTAGAAGACTCTGAAGATCCAGAAGCTGAATAGTGGAAACTCTGAAGTCCAGAAGCAAGAAACTCTGAAGGCCATGTTCTTCCCTCTGAGTTCAGAATCAGAAGATACAATGGTCAGAGGATCTGTGCTTTCCCTCTGACTCTGATCAACCTGCTTCACAAGTTCCAATACGAAGCATTCCTCTGATCAGAAGTCTCCTAGGTTAAAAGGTCAAGTCGCTATCCAAGTACAAAAGCAAGTGTACCTTCCTGACGACCTACCTAACGTTCTCAGCCACAGCAGAAGCTGGATTTTCCAGAACTGCCCTCCAACGGTAGCATTTCCATGCAACGCTCAACCCTAATCCTTGGAGTATATATAGAGGCTGAAGATTGAAAGAAGCGGCTAGAAGAAGAAAAAATATACAAGAAGCAATACACACGCGCAAGATATATTCTAAGCTTTCTTTCATCTTGTAATTTATTTTAGTTTACACTCAGCTTATTCAGAAGCAAACCCTTGTAAACACCAACCTCAAACAGTTGTTTGATTTTTCCTTTAGGAGATCAAGGTTGATCGGATCCTAGAGAAGACTAAGAGAGTGAATCTTAGTGTGAGCTAAGTCAGTGTAATTGTTAGTCACTTGTAGGTTTCAAGTGCAGTTGTAACTCTTACCTGATTAGTGGATTGCCTTCATTCTAAGAAGGAAGAAATCACCTTAACGGGTGGACTGGAGTAGCTTGAGTGATTTATCAAGTGAACCAGGATAAAATCCTTGTGTGATTTTCTATCTCTATCTTTTGCACTTAGTTCTCGAAAAGATTTGTTAAAATCTTTAAGGTGGTAGTTTTGTACTGAAAACGTTATTCAAACCCCCCCTTTCTACCGTTTTTCATACCTTCAATTGGTATCAGAGCGCAAGTTCTGATTACCACACCTAACAGTGTTCAGTGATCCGGGCCGGTGTGAAAAACAATGGCTGCCACCACCAGTGAAACTCAAAGAGATGGTTACAACGCAAAGCCTCCTATGTTCGATGGTCAAAGGTTCGAATATTGGAAAGATAGACTGGAAAGTTTCTTTCTGGGTTTCGATGCAGATCTCTGGGATATCATTGTGGATGGCTATGAGCGTCCAGTTGATGCAGATGGCAAAAAGATCTCAAGGTCAGAGATGTCTGCAGATCAAAAGAAGCTGTACTCACAACATCATAAAGCAAGAGCAATTCTTCTAAGTGCTATCTCCTATGAGGAGTACCAGAAGATTACAGATCGTGAGTTTGCTAAAGGCATTTTTGATTCTCTGAAGATGTCTCATGAAGGAAACAAGAAAGTCAAAGAATCAAAGGCATTGTCTTTGATCCAAAAGTATGAATCCTTCATCATGGAGCCAAATGAGTCCATTGAAGAAATGTTCTCCAGATTTCAACTGCTTGTAGCTGGCATACGTCCTCTCAACAAGAGCTACACAACAAAAGATCACGTCATAAGGGTCATCAGGTGTCTTCCTGAAAGTTGGATGCCTTTGGTGACTTCAATAGAGCTCACGAGAGATGTTGAGAATATGAGTTTAGAAGAACTCATCAGCATTTTGAAATGCCATGAGCTGAAGCGCTCAGAGATGCAAGATCTGAGGAAAAAGTCCATAGCCTTGAAATCCAAATCTGAAAAGGCTAAGGTTGAGAAGTCAAAGGCTCTTCAAGCTGAAGAAGAAGAATCTGAAGAAGCATCAGAAGATTCTGATGAAGATGAGCTAACTCTGATCTCCAAGAGACTCAACCGCATCTGGAAGCACAGGCAGAGCAAGTTCAAAGGCTCTGGAAAGGCAAGAGGAAAGTCTGAATCCTCAGGTCAGAAGAAGTCATCAATCAAGGAAGTCACTTGCTTTGAGTGCAAAGAATCAGGGCACTACAAAAGTGACTGTCCAAAATTGAAGAAGGACAAGAAGCCAAAGAAGCACTTCAAGACCAAGAAGAGTCTGATGGTGACATTCGATGAATCAGAGTCAGAGGATGTTGACTCTGATGGTGAAGTCCAAGGACTCATGGCTATTGTCAAAGACAAAGGAACAGAGTCAAAGGAAGCTGTTGACTCTGACTCAGAATCAGAAGGAGATCCAGACTCTGACGATGAAAATGAGGTATTTGCTTCCTTCTCTACCTCTGAACTGAAACATGCTTTGTCTGATATCATGGATAAGTATAACTCCTTGTTGTCTAAGCATAAGAAGCTGAAAAAGAACTTATCTGCTGTTTCTAAAACTCCTTCTGAACATGAGAAAATCATATCTGATTTGAAAAATGATAACCATGCTTTAGTTAATTCTAACTCTGTGCTTAAGAATCAAATTGCAAAGTTAGAAGAAGTTATTGCCTGCGATGCCTCTGATAGTAAGCATGAATCTAAGTATGAAAAATCTTTTCAAAGATTCCTGGCTAAAAGCGTAGATAGAAGCTTAATGGCTTCAATGATCTATGGTGTAAGCAGAAATGGAATGCATGGCATTGGCTATTCTAAACCAATTAGAAATGAGCCTTCGGTGTCTAAAGCTAAATCCTTGTATGAATGCTTTGTTCCCTCTGGTACCATATTGCCTGATCCTGTACCTGCTGAAGTTGCTAAAAACCCTCTTAAAAAGGGATCTTTCTCTATGACTAAATATCATGCAAATATTCCTTTAAAATATCATGTTGAGACACCCAAGGTGATCAGAACCTTTGGGGTAACTAACAAAAGAGGACCCAGAAAGTGGGTACCTAAGGACAAGATTATCTATGTTGCAGATATCCTTGATAGCTCCACTGAAACACCAATCATGGTATCTGGACAGTGGATGCTCGCGTCACATGACGGGAGAAAAGCGTATGTTCCGAGAGCTGAAACTTAAGCCTGGAGGCGAAGTTGGCTTTGGAGGAAATGAAAAGGGTAAAATTATTGGTACTGGTACTATTTGTGTAGATAGTAGTCCATGCATTGATAATGTTTTATTGGTAGACGGCTTAACACATAACTTATTGTCTATAAGTCAATTAGCTGACAAGGGTTATGATGTTATATTCAATCAAAAGTCCTGCCGGGCTGTAAGTCAGATCGATGGCTCTGTTCTGTTTAACAGCAAGAGGAAGAACAACATTTATAAGATCAGATTATCTGAGTTGGAGGCTCAGAATGTGAAGTGCCTTCTGTCTGTTAATGAAGAGCAGTGGGTATGGCATAGACGGTTAGGGCATGCCAGTATGAGAAAGATTTCTCAGCTGAGCAAGCTAAACCTTGTCAGGGGCTTACCCAATCTGAAGTTCGCTTCAGACGCTCTTTGTGAAGCATGTCAGAAAGGCAAATTCACAAAAGTCCCTTTCAAGGCAAAGAATGTTGTCTCAACCTCAAGGCCGTTAGAACTTCTGCATATCGACCTGTTTGGACCAGTGAAAACTGAGTCTATAGGTGGCAAGAGATATGGGATGGTTATCGTTGATGACTATAGCCGCTGGACATGGGTAAAGTTTCTAACCCGCAAGGATGAGTCTCATGCTGTGTTCTCTACCTTCATTGCTCAAGTGCAAAACGAGAAGGCTTGTAGAATTGTGCGTGTCAGAAGTGACCATGGTGGAGAGTTTGAGAATGACAAGTTTGAGAGTCTGTTTGATTCCTATGGAATTACACATGATTTCTCTTGTCCCAGAACTCCTCAACAAAATGGTGTTGTTGAGAGGAAGAACAGAACTCTTCAGGAGATGGCTAGAACCATGCTCCAAGAAACTGGCATGGCTAAGCACTTTTGGGCAGAGGCAGTAAATACAGCATGTTACATTCAGAACAGAATCTCTGTGAGACCAATTCTGAATAAGACTCCTTATGAATTGTGGAAGAACATAAAACCCAACATTTCTTATTTTCATCCTTTTGGCTGTGTTTGTTATGTTCTCAATACTAAGGATAGATTGCATAAATTTGATGCTAAATCTTCTAAGTGTCTATTACTTGGTTATTCTGATAGATCTAAAGGTTTTAGATTTTATAATACTGATGCTAAGACTATTGAAGAATCTATTCATGTTAGATTTGATGATAAGCTTGACTCTGACCAGTCAAAGCTAGTTGAAAAGTTTGCAGATTTAAGCATTAATGTTTCTGACAAAGGCAAAGCTCCAGAGGAAGTTGAGCCAGAGGAAGATGAACCAGAGGAAGAAGCTGGTCCCTCTAACTCACAAACTCTGAAGAAGAGCAGAATCACTGCAGCTCATCCTAAGGAATTGATTCTGGGCAACAAAGATGAACCAGTCAGAACCAGATCTGCCTTCAGACCCTCTGAAGAGACCTTGCTGAGTCTGAAAGGATTGGTGTCCTTAATTGAACCCAAGTCCATAGATGAAGCTCTTCAGGACAAGGATTGGATTCTGGCCATGGAAGAAGAATTGAATCAATTCTCCAAGAACGATGTTTGGAGCTTAGTGAAGAAGCCTGAGAATGTCCATGTTATTGGAACGAAATGGGTATTCAGAAACAAGCTAAATGAGAAAGGAGATGTAGTCAGAAACAAGGCAAGGCTAGTTGCTCAAGGCTACAGCCAGCAGGAAGGAATAGACTACACTGAAACATTTGCTCCAGTAGCAAGACTGGAAGCAATCAGACTATTGATTTCTTTCTCAGTAAATCACAACATAGTTCTACATCAGATGGACGTAAAGAGTGCCTTCCTAAATGGTTATATCTCAGAGGAAGTCTATGTTCATCAACCCCCAGGTTTTGAAGATGAAAAGAAACCAGACCATGTGTTCAAATTGAAGAAATCACTCTACGGTCTGAAGCAAGCTCCCAGAGCATGGTATGAGAGACTTAGCTCATTCCTTCTGGAGAATGAGTTTGTAAGGGGTAAAGTAGATACAACTCTCTTTTGCAAGACTTATAAAGATGATATCTTAATTGTGCAAATTTATGTTGATGATATTATATTTGGTTCTGCTAATCAATCTCTATGCAAAGAATTTTCTGAGATGATGCAGGCTGAATTTGAGATGAGTATGATGGGAGAATTAAAGTACTTTCTGGGAATACAAGTTGATCAAACACCAGAAGGAACATATATCCATCAGAGCAAGTACACTAAAGAACTTCTGAAGAAGTTCAATATGCTGGAATCTACAGTGGCCAAGACTCCAATGCATCCAACATGCATTCTGGAAAAAGAAGATATAAGTGGTAAAGTATGTCAGAAGCTCTATCGTGGCATGATAGGTTCACTTCTGTACTTAACTGCATCTAGGCCAGACATATTATTTAGTGTTCATTTATGTGCTCGTTTCCAATCAGATCCAAGGGAAACCCACTTAACTGCTGTTAAGAGAATCCTAAGGTATCTGAAAGGCACCACTAACCTTGGCTTGATGTATAAGAAAACATCAGAGTATAAGCTTTCAGGTTATTGTGATGCTGATTATGCTGGAGATAGAACAGAGAGAAAAAGTACTTCTGGAAATTGTCAATTTCTGGGAAGCAATCTAGTCTCATGGGCAAGCAAGAGGCAATCAACCATTGCTCTATCAACTGCAGAGGCAGAATATATCTCAGCAGCAATATGCAGCACTCAGATGCTCTGGATGAAACATCAGCTGGAGGATTATCAGATCCTTGAGAGCAATATCCCAATCTATTGTGATAACACTGCTGCAATTTCGTTGAGCAAGAATCCTATCTTGCATTCAAGGGCAAAGCACATTGAGGTAAAGTATCACTTCATTAGAGATTATGTGCAGAAGGGCGTACTTCTTCTGAAGTTTGTTGATACTGACCATCAATGGGCAGATATCTTTACAAAGCCCTTAGCTGAAGATAGATTTAATTTTATTCTGAAAAATCTAAACATGGACTTTTGTCCAGAGTGAAGATAGATCAGAACCTCTGACTATGATACTTCTTGATCAGAAGATGTCTAGTCCAGAAGGTAACTCAATCAGAGTGTGTGTGCCCACTGGTACTGACTCTGAAGCTGAGACAACAACACGTGCGTCAGAATTTCTGATGCATAGTTCCTTGTGCCCGTGTGACAGTCTGTTGTGATTGCGTGTAGATATGCTTATCTCCTGTGTGTGATTGTGTATTTTACTGTTACTGTGTATCTTTAATTTTCAACCGTTGATCTTAAAGTGCTTTTTGAATCAACAACGGTTATTTGATAAAACCCACTATACACACACGTTCTCTCTCACTTCCGGTTTTCACTCTCGCACTCCCTGCTTTTCAAAACCGCCTCCTTCGTGATTTCTCTCTCGATCTCTCTTCATCCTTCAAACTTCATCTTCTACCTCAAACCTTCAACCTCTTCAAAATGGTGAGACAAACCAGAAGATCTACTGCAAATGCACCTCAGTTCCCTCACATGGTAGTCGGGTTGGCAACGGGTCAACGGGGCTCTGAGAACCCAGCACAAGAACAAGCTCAAGCTCAAGAGGAGATTGTTCCTATTGCAGAACGGGGCTGTGCCGTTCACTGTGTATTTCCTCCTGAGGAACTCCAAGTCCTTGCAGAATGGAGATTCAACCTCGACAACTTGGCTGCAAATGGGTTTGATCTTCGTCCTGAAGTCCAAGCTCAAGGTTGGGGAAACTACTTCAATCGACTTCGAGGACCGGTGTATGAGAAGCTGGTAAAGGAATTCTGGAAGCACGCTGATTGTGATGACACTCAGGTGGTCTCTTACATACTGGGTAGGAAGATCATCATCACGGAGAAGTCATTCGTGAATCTGCTAGGTGCAGAAACTGCTCATGGGTATCGGTTCTCACTGACGGAATCGAAGCTGAAACCCAGAACCAAGGACATCGTCAACAAGGCCCTGTACACCACCTTCAAACCGGGCAAGACGAGCTACAAAGTGATGGACCTTCAACCCAAACTCAGGGTCTGGCACAAGATCCTGCTCAACTGCATCAATCAACGACCAAAGGGCAGTTCTCCAGACTACATCAACTTCAATCAGAAGGCGATGCTGTTCTTCATTCAAGACAAGGAGAAGATCTGCCTTCCCTACTTCCTGTTCTCCTATTTGAAGGAATGCATCCGGAAGTCTCGCACCACCTCCTCCATCAAGTCAGCCATCAAATATATCCCTTTTGGGAGGCTGATCTCAGACTTTCTCATTGAAAGCAACTTGGTGCAAGATTTGATCAATGCTGGTTGCACAGAGGATTTGAGCACAATTGTTAGCGATGTCTTCACTGCCAACTCTCTGAAGAAGATGGGTTTGGTCCAGAAGAAGATTGCTCCTGCTCATGAGGACACATCTTCTGAGATCAGAGGAAGAAGAATGCCTCTGAATGACTACCCTCTGTGGACTCAAGCAGACCATCCTGAAGCCATCAGATGCTATGTTGAAGACCTCAGGGCTCAAGGATTCGAGATTGACCTTGATGATTTCGTCAGCAGACTTCCACCAGCTCCAGAGTTTCCTTCTCCTCCCAAGAAGAAAACCAAGAGGAAGATGGTTCTGGACGAATCCTCAGAGGAATCTGATGTCCCTCTGGTCAAGAAGGCGAAGAGCAAGCCTGATGATGATGATGGTGATGATAGTGAGGATGGTCCTCCAAAGAAGAAGCAGAAGAAAGTCAGAATTGTGGTGAAGCCTACTCGGGTGGAACCAGCTGCTGCAGAGGTCAGAAGGACTGAACCTCCTGCCAGAGTGACTCGATCATCAGCACATACAAGTAAGCCTGCACTTACCTCTGATGATGATTTGAATTTATTTGATGCACTCCCAATTTCTGCCTTACTCCAACACTCTTCAAATCCCCTCACTCCTATTCATGAATCCCAGCCAGCCGCACAAACCACCTCTCCACCACATTCCCCAAGATCTTCATTCTTTCAACCTTCTCCTACTGAAGCACCACTCTGGAATTTGCTTCAGAACCAACCCTCTAGGTCAGAAGATCCAACCTCTCTCCTTACCATTCCATACGACCCATTAACTTCTGAACCCATCATCCCCAACCAACCAGAACCCAAACCAACAGAACCACAACCCAGAACGTCTGATCACTCTGCTCCCAGAGCATCAGCACGTCCTGCTGTCAGAACCACGGATACAGACTCTTCATCAGCCTTCACACCTGTATCCTTCCCCATCAATGTCTTTGACTCTCCTCCCTCCAATACCTCTGAATCACTTAGAAAATTCATGGAGGTTAGGAAAGAGAAGGTATCTGCCTTGGAAGAATATTACCTTACCTGTCCAAGCCCTAGGCAATATCCTGGCCCTAGACCTGAACGTCTAGTTGACCCAGATGAACCTATCTTGGCCAATCCTATCCAAGAGGCAGACCCCTTAGTCCAACAGGCTCACCCTGTCCCTGACCAACAAGAGCCAATTCAACCAGACCCTGAACCTGAACAATCAGTATCTAACCAATCCTCGGTTAGATCACCTCACCCTCTGGTTGAAACTTCAGACCCTCACCGTGGAACCTCTGAACCCAATGCTCCCATAATTAACATTGGTTCTCCACAAGGTGCCTCTGAAGCTCATAGCAGCAATCACCCAGCCTCTCCTGCACCCAACCTCTCCATCATTCCCTATACTCACCTTCAACCCACATCTCTCTCTGAGTGCATCAATATTTTCAATCATGAAGCCTCCTTGAGGCTCCGCAATGTGCACGGTCAGACTGACCTCTGTGAGAATGCTGAAAATGTGGCTGATGAGTGGAACAATTTGAGCACTTGGCTGGTGGCTCAGTTTCCCGTTATGCTGCAGCTCCTGCATGCAGAGGGAAGTCAGAGCATTGAGGCTGCAAAGCAAAGGTTTGCTAGGAGGGTGGCTCTTCATGAACTCGAACAGAGAACCAAGCTTCTTGAAGCCATTGAAGAAGCCAAGAGACAGAAAGAACAAGAAGAAGAAGTTGCCCGTCAAGCAGCAGCTCAGGCTGAACAAGCCAGACTTGAGGCCGAACGTCTTGAAGCTGAGGCTGAGGCAGAGCGACTTGCACCAGTTCTGTTTACTCCTGCTGCTTCTGCTTCCATTCCAGAACCTCAAGCTGCTCAGAACGTTCCTTCCAGCTCTACTCCGACAAGCTCATCCAGACTCGACATCATGGAACAACGTCTTGACACTCATGAATCCATGCTGATTGAGATGAAGCACATGATGATGGAACTTCTGCGCCGTACTGACAAATCTTAGTTTTTTAGGATCTCTTCTTTTTCTTCTTTTTCCTTTTTATTTAACGTTGTTTTATTTAAACTCTGCTTATTTACTTACTTTAATTTGTTCATTTGTGATTCTATATGCATATATCTATATATATTTGTGGCACATATGTTTGCAAAACCTGTTTTATTCATCATTGCTCTATGTTTACATCATACATTATTCCCTATATCTAGAATGGAGGATCCTTCCTCATTCTTCTGCATTCTTGGCGCTGCTCCACTCTTTCCTTCTCCAGACGATCCAATGCATACTCTATGTTGCCAAGTTTGATGCTCAGATCATCTTTTTCTAGACTATCTTCTGTCGTCTTGAGTCTCTTTTCCACAGTCTCCTTCTCTTCCAGCAGATTCAGCTCCCGCTGGCAAAGCTCCTGAATCTCTTCCACGAAGCAGAGGAACTCCTTCAGATCTTTCTCCATCGCTGGACCAAGATCTTCTTCAAGCAGTGTCTTCGTCAGCTCTTGTATGGTCTTTGTACCATCGGGATGCCTAATATTGAGGAACATATCTTCCTCAAACGCCTTCCTTCTGAGCTCTTCTAATGCCATTCTGTATGATGCCATTTTTTTTCTGAATATTATTCGAGGTGTGAAGCTTACCTTTCTCTCCAACGTTTTTATAGGCTTCACTTTCTCTCTGAAAGTTAATGCTCTTACAGTTTCTCGAGGTTAAGTACTTGGTAACTGACCCTTCTATTTCCTCACTTGACCGGTGGTAAACGTTCATCCCTTGCATTAACTCTTCTATTTATTATCGCCTCACTCTGATTCTTACATCGTCTTCTTTTTCTTTCAACTTAGACCTTCTCTAACGGGGAAGTACCTTGTACTTCAAGCTAAGTTTTTCACACCCCAAGCTTTTTGCTTATGACAAAAAGGGGGAGTAAACCCAGTTTTTGATGTGTAAGATGTGTTAGTGTGACTTATTTTTCTTTTGGAGATTTTAAGAGTTCCACCTTCATGACCATAGATGTGTCACTGGGCAAATACAAGGAATACATTTCACTTCTTCTGAAGTGATTCTAAGTTGACTCTGATACCCAAGACTCTGATACCTTGTCCATGACTCTGATCACTTATGCGCTCTGATTATTCGTTTTTCATCTATGTCATAAGCTTTTCACTCTGAACTCTTATATGATTTAGCTCAGAATCTAGACTTTACTAACGTTTTCATCAAGTATTAGATTCAGGGGGAGCTAAGCTCAGAATCAAGCAGTGACTTGAATTCAGAATGAGCAAGATAAACTATTCACATCAGGATAAGTCTTATTCTATATCTCTAAACTCTGAGTGAATTCAGTTTAATGTTTAAGAATTGTTCATCAAAAATCTTAGTTTTGTCATCATCAAAAAGGGGGAGATTGTAAGATCAAGTTTTGATCTAGTAGTACAACTCTATGTTTTGATGATTACAAGTTAACCTTTTGATATGAACAATTGTGGTACTCTAACGTGTTTTTCTGAGTGTGCTATTTACAGGCTCTGACCCTGACTCAATTTCACACGAATCAGAAGCACTGTGTATAAAGGGTAACCCAAGCAACGCTTTCGCATTCACCATGTTCAGTATGAACAGTGGAAAAGCTTCAGAAGATCTGAAGCTATACAAACTCTGATGAGGACTCAGTCGCTAGAAGCTCTGATGATCCAGAAGTTCTGACAACCAAGAAACACTGAAGGTTCAGATGTTCCGATGGTGTAGAAGACTCTGAAGATCCAGAAGCTGAATAGTGGAAACTCTGAAGTCCAGAAGCAAGAAACTCTGAAGGCCATGTTCTTCCCTCTGAGTTCAGAATCAGAAGATACAATGGTCAGAGGATCTGTGCTTTCCCTCTGACTCTGATCAACCTGCTTCACAAGTTCCAATACGAAGCATTCCTCTGATCAGAAGTCTCCTAGGTTAAAAGGTCAAGTCGCTATCCAAGTACAAAAGCAAGTGTACCTTCCTGACGACCTACCTAACGTTCTCAGCCACAGCAGAAGCTGGATTTTCCAGAACTGCCCTCCAACGGTAGCATTTCCATGCAACGCTCAACCCTAATCCTTGGAGTATATATAGAGGCTGAAGATTGAAAGAAGCGGCTAGAAGAAGAAAAAATATACAAGAAGCAATACACACGCGCAAGATATATTCTAAGCTTTCTTTCATCTTGTAATTTATTTTAGTTTACACTCAGCTTATTCAGAAGCAAACCCTTGTAAACACCAACCTCAAACAGTTGTTTGATTTTTCCTTTAGGAGATCAAGGTTGATCGGATCCTAGAGAAGACTAAGAGAGTGAATCTTAGTGTGAGCTAAGTCAGTGTAATTGTTAGTCACTTGTAGGTTTCAAGTGCAGTTGTAACTCTTACCTGATTAGTGGATTGCCTTCATTCTAAGAAGGAAGAAATCACCTTAACGGGTGGACTGGAGTAGCTTGAGTGATTTATCAAGTGAACCAGGATAAAATCCTTGTGTGATTTTCTATCTCTATCTTTTGCACTTAGTTCTCGAAAAGATTTGTTAAAATCTTTAAGGTGGTAGTTTTGTACTGAAAACGTTATTCAAACCCCCCCTTTCTACCGTTTTTCATACCTTCAGGGAGATCGAAGAAACTTGTTAGGAAAATCAAAAAGTCAGTCTTAGGCTTTAGTTATCATGCCATGTTGGCGATTGTTTTGAGTCATTAGGCTTTAGCACTAGTTAGTTTTCTCATAATCGTCGCCTCAGGTTTCTTCTTAAAAGACACACTTAGCTCTCATGCTTCGAGCTCGGTGTCTTGTGGACTGGGCGAGACCCTAGGGTCCGTCGCCCAAGTGCGCCAGCCCGGGGCGACGTGCGAGCCAGGAAATTGGGCCTTGTCCCCGGAGGCCCAACTAGCCCATTAAGAGAAACTAGGGGCGCCAAGCCCAACCCCCAAATCTATAAATAGGGGACGGTTACCAATTGTAAGGGACTCTTAGCTCATTTGAGAAATAAAAGCTTGAAATTCAGTTACTTTCTCTCTCTAAGCGGTTACGCTCTAAACTATCTCTAGATTCCCACATCACGATCCTTTCACTATGGGTACCGTACCTCATCTCTATGTTCTTGGATAGAACACAAGCATACTTTTCCCTGAGCACCCGCGCCCAGAGAGCATTAGGATTAGAGATAAGGCCCCATCCCATCTTCATTACAAGCGCTCTGTTAATCTCATTATGCTTGCGAATACCCAGACCTCCTTCGCTCTTTGGATGACAAATTTTTTACCAAGCAATGGGATGTGCTGCACGAGAAGACTCGACGGATCCCCAAATGAAATCGTGCTGCATACGCTCCAAGCTTCCACAAACCTGTTTCGGGAGGAGGTTTGTCTGCATACAATAAGTAGGGAGAGAACTTACCATTGACTTTACTAAGGTAGTACTACTTGCAAAACTCAGAACATGGGATCGCCAGGTTGAGAGCCTTTTCTGTGTACGGTCCAGAATGAATTGATACTAACTTGACCCCATTCGCTGGTGAGCCAAGGGTACTCCAAGGTAGCGGCCCAGGTCATTTGTCAGGGTGAAACCCGCTACCTCCCCAAGTTGTCTAGCCACATTCCTGTTAACATTCGGTGATACCATGAGATGGATCTTAGAGAGACTAACCTTCATCCCAGAGGCTTTACAAAACTCATCAAGACAAGACATCGTGTTCTCCATTTGATCTAGGGAAGCCTTGCCAATTAATAAGAGATCATCAGAAAAGAAAAGGTGCGAAAGAGGGGGGCCATTCCTTGAGAGCTTAATCGGTTCCTATCCTCCACTAGCCATTTCATCATTGATACGATGAGCCAAACGTTCCATACAAAGGACAAACAAATAGGGGGAGAGAGGATCCCCTTGGCGAAGTCCCCTTTGAGGCCGGAAAGAAGGAGACCGGTCCGTGTTAAAACAAATTTGGAAGCTACAAGAGGTAATACAATGCATGATAAGGGTACACATGTGATCCTCTAGACCAATCATCTGAAGAGTCTCAAGAACAAAATCCCACCTCAATTTATCATAAGCTTTTTCCAGGTCCACTTTAATGGCCATCCAACCCTCATTCCTCTTAAGAAGCCGCATGGAATGGAACACCTCCTGTGCAATAATGATATTGTCGGAGCTATGCCTTCCAGGTACAAAACTGCATTGATTGGGAATACTAACTTAGCCATCACCCTTTGGAGTCTATTGGTAATGACTTTAGTGATAGAGTTATACACCACATTACAAAGAGGTATGGGCATGTATTGTGTAATACGCTCAGGGGCATCAACCTTAGGAAAATGCACGAGCAAAGTCTCATTCACCTGTTGCACAAGAGAAGGGTTAGAAAAACAATCAGTTACAAGCTTCAACACAGACTTACCAACCATCCCCCATTGAGATTGGAAGAAGATTGGTTGTAGGCCATCTAGGCCCGAGGCTTTTAAAGGCCCCATACTAAAAATAGCATCTTTAACTTCCTCCTCCATGAACCCCCTTTGAAGATGGGACAGCTCTGATTGGGTCAAGGAAGGGAAGCTACTATCACAAAGCAGGTTCTCGACGCCACCCTCATTGACATCACTCTGCTGGAAGAAATTTACTGTGTAGTCTAACAGAGCCTCATACTCTGTGATCATTCTACCGTCTTCCTTCAAGAGGGCTTCAATCTTGTTCCTCTTCCTCCGGATTAAGTTAGTTGTATGAAAGAAATTGGTGTTGCGGTCACCATATTGAAGCCACAAACAACTGGATTTCTGGGCCCATAATAACTCTTCCTGGACCAGCACAGTGTGGTACTCTTTCCATAGCTTCCGTTGCAGGTCTTCCAAGCCACGATTAAACACCATACTAAGCCTCAAATTGATACCTCAAGCTTCTTCATCAATCTATGTTTACGGCGGAAAATATTACCAAAAATCTCATTATTCCACGTCGTGGCCTCCTCTCGAAAGTCACTTGAAGAAGAAATCCAGTCATCCCTTTCCTTCCACGCATGCTCCACGACCTTGGGGAAATCTTCATGGGTAAGCCAGCTTGCTAAGAACCTAAAGGGTCGCTTATACTGGCGTTGATTGACAAGACCCGAAACAACAATAAGGAGAGGCTTGTGGTATGACTTCAATTGTGGCAAGTGAACCACCACAGACTCCAGGAATTTGTGCCACCAGTGAGGGTTGCAAACGCCCCTGTCGATCCTCTCCTTTACACCCCTACCCTCCTAGGTGAACGAAGGGCCCTTAAATCCCAGGCGTCGATTGACAAGACCCGAAACAGCAATAAGGAGAGACTTGTGGTCTGACTTCAATTGTGGCAAGTGAACCACCACATACTCCGGGAATTTGTGCCACCAGTGAGGGTTGCAAACGCCCATGTCGATCCTCTCCTTTACACCCCTACCCTCCTAGGTGAACGGAGGGTCCTTAAATCCCATGTCAAAGAGACCACAAGAGAATAGGCAATCCTGGAATCTACGCATGGAGGAAACGTTCAGGTCAGACCCACCCGCCTTATCCACAGCCTCCAAGTAGGCATTAAAATCCCCTAAGACGAGCCAAGGGTCACCCAACGATGGTCTAAGACGAGGGAGCTCGTCCCAAAGCTGTCTACAATATACTAAAACTCTTTTAATCTTCTAGACGTATATACGAAAACATAAAATATAACTTAATTTTTTTTTGGTAATATGGAGAGGCAAAACTCTTTTTTTTTTTTTTTTGCTTCATCGAAAAATAAAGCCCCGAATTTTTAAGTTAATTTCCAGATCAATCTTTTAAAACTATTTGATATCAATTCTTTTGGCATATTTTTTTAAGGATTTTTTGGCAAATTTGATATCATTTTGAACATAACATTCAAAAAAGTTATTTTGGAATATAAAAAACTAATCATGATCATTGAAAAAAAACTTTGTCAACCTACATCTTAATGGTAGAAAAGTTACTATTTCTAATTTACAATTGACTTTTGTTAATTATTCTAATGTCATTAATAACTATTAAATTAACTATTAAATACAATATTAATACGTAACTAAAAGATGCAATATTAATACATTAATTATTTCTGAAAATATGGAATCATTTAACATTTCAATTACTAAAAAATTAGAAAATATAAATATGACATCATTCACCTACTAATTATAGCATGGGAGGGAAAACTTATAAAGAAAGGTATAGAATGAGAGTGTGACACTTGTCGGTAGTATTGATCTCGCATCATGCACTGATAGAATATGAGTACTTAGTTGGCATACATTAGACTTTTTCACATTTCCTCTCTCGTTTTTCTTTTTTAAATACGTATATCACATATCTAAGTTTTTTTTTTCTAATCCTAGTTACATTCCAATTCTTTTTTTTTTCTTCTAATTTTTTATTCTTTGTATCAATACACCAAAACTAACCTTCCGATGCAAAAAATAGCAAAACCATTTTACTCTTACAGATGTATATAAAAAACATAAAATACAAATTTTTTGAGTTAATTTCAAAATCAATCCTTTAAAACTATTTGATAGCAATTTTTTATGGCATATTTAATATCATATTTTGAACGTAAGATATTATATTTAATTTTTTTATTTTATAATTTTAAAAATAACCATAATCATTACAAAAAAAAGTTTGTCAGCATACATTTTAATGCTAGAAAAGTCACAATTGACTTTTATTAATTATTCTAATGTTATTAAAAATCATTAAATGTCAAATTAATACAATAGTTATTTTTGAAAAAAGTCACGAATAAATTTTACTAATTATTCTAATGTCATTAATAACGATTAAATGCAATATTAATAAATTAATTATAATGTCAAAAATAGGGAATTATTTAATATATAAATTAATAAAAAAATCACAAAATATAAATATGATATTATCTACCTACTAATTATAATATGAGAGAGAAAGCTTAGGAAGAAAGACATATAACGAGAGGTGACACTTGTCGGAGTTGTCACTTTTTAGTTTCAGAAATAGTATATAGTATATAAAGGATAAAATAGAATAGAATAAAAAAACAAATCATTTAAAAATTAAGATAAATTGTCAGCAAAACTTTTAGCTATAAATTTCATGACAATTTATCTTTCCAATGTAATAAAAATATAATCTGTGTTGTGACTGAAGATTATTGGCTCTTTCATTTGGCTTTGTTTCTGATTGCTATTTTGTCAGAAAATAAAAAAGGACAAACCTCAGGTTTTCAAACGTGTTGTTAACGTGGATACTTTACGACATGCCTATATAAACTAATTCTCATCCTCGTGAAAGAACAAAGATTGAGTCTTTCTACCTCTTTGTTGTTATGAAAAGATTGGTAAGTGGGTGTTCATCATTCTTTTAATCTATGTAATGTTCAATGTTGATCTGGGTTGTTTTTAAATTTCATGGCTCAATTTGAAATTATTCAATTTTTTGCACTGTTCTAGAGTTATTATTTGCAGTTCATAATTTCCAAAGAATAAGTGTAGACTTGGTGTAGTTGTTTAGCTTCACTTTTCATTTGGATTCTGTTATGTTTGCCTTATATTTTTTTTTTATTTTGGTGGTGGATTGTTGTGAATCTTGTTCTGATTTTATACTGAAGTTGTGTTGAGGAGAAGAAATGGCCAAAGTTGTCATCTTTTTTGTGGGGCTTGTGCTCTTGCACTGTTGGGTAGCCATGGCAGAGGCAGAGTATTTGAAATACAAAGATCCAAAACAGCCTCTGAGTACACGAATCAAGGACCTTATTAACAGGATGACTTTAGAAGAGAAAATTGGCCAGATGGTGCAGATTGATCGCAGTGTTGCTTCTGCTGATGTGATGAAGAAGTATTTTATTGGTAAGATTCATCTTTGTGTTTTCTAATTTGCCAAATCCTTGACATATTGGAATATATGATTATTTTATTTATGACATATTTACTTAATGAGTAATTTTTATTAGGGAGTATGCTAAGTGGGGGTGGCAGTGTTCCCAAGCAACATGCTTCTGCAGAGGATTGGGTTGACATGGTGAATGATTTTCAAAAGGGTGCTTTATCTACTAGGTTGGGAATTCCAATGATATATGGGATTGATGCTGTTCATGGCCATAACAATGTCTATAGAGCAACCATTTTTCCTCACAATGTTGGTCTAGGAGCTACCAGGTAAATCACCACTATGCTTATGTACACCATTTTAATTAGTTTCAAGTGGTTATGCTCTTCCCTATATCAGTATGAGTGATAATCAAAATATTCAATTTAAAACTAATTTAATCATGGTTTCACTGGTTTAGCTAAATGGATATCCAATTTGGTGTTTAGATTAATGCTGTAAATTATTCTTTAGTTGCTTTTTTAACCTTTTGTTATATCTTAATCTTCAAACTTTTTGGCTTAACTATTATTTTGGTTCTATAGTTTTACATGATCTTTTTCTCTATTGTTTCAATTGCTCTAATTAAGCAAAAGTTAACTAATTTACGTAACAGTTTCTAATTTTTTCTTTTTTGAACTGATTTACTGATTAACTTTTTTTTGACTGTCATGTTTAGACACATTATGTCACTTTTTATGTAAAAAATTGTGATATATTTCAATTTTTTCTGTCAGTTATTGAATGACAACTTAGCATATGTACCAAATTTGTTCAATTTTAAAAGGATATGGACTTAATTGGAAAAATTGAAACTATAATAATCAAAACCACGCATTCACAAAACTATAACGATGAAAATTGTAAGTAAGCCCTTTTATATAGGTGATGTTGAAAAACAGTGCAAACTTGTCTTTCCAAAAAGTTGATAGGAAGAGTTAACTAGGCATAGGCTTTCTTGAGTGAATCAGATTATATATACATATATTGTTACTATATTAATATGTATCTTCATGACAAAGTTTTAACCTAAACATATAGAGACCCTCAACTGGTGAAGAAGATTGGAGAAGCAACTGCACTTGAAGTTAGAGCAACAGGAATTCAATATGCTTTTGCTCCTTGCATAGCGGTAATTGAGAAATGCCCATTATGCGTTTTTCTTGAGTGTCTTGTTATTGATAAGTCTCACATTCACTAGAAATATGGCTAACTAAGTATTTAAAAAGGGTAGAGAAACGCTCGTTCCGAAATTCGCTTTTAGATTAGAGTTAAGTCTGACTCAAATTCTAATACTTACTTGATAAACATATCTCTGTTTTTATAGGTTTGCCGAGATCCTAGGTGGGGCCGATGCTATGAAAGTTATAGTGAAGATCATACAATAGTTCAAGCTATGACTGAGCTCATTCCAGGACTGCAAGGTGACATCCCAGCAAACTCACCAAAGGGAGTTCCATTTGTTGCTGGAAAGTAAGAATTCATGTCTTGCAGTAGGTAGTTTAGTTTCATATGCTTGTTTTCTCCCTGAGAAGTGATTGGTGGCTTGAATTTTTTAGCCACAAATATGACATGACAAATTTTTGAATTAACCAATCACAGCTAAAGTCATTAATGGGGTCCAGAAATAAAAACAACAATGATATAAAATCAACCAATAAACATCACCAAGGCACAGAGATGATTTTTCGTCTCGTGCTATCACGCATTTTCCTTTCTGCCTAACGACTTATGGTTGAGAAGTTTCATATTGACTAACGATATGGCCAATATAGTCCTTATAAAGGGTAGAGCAAGCATCACCTCTAACCTAGCTTTTGGGGTAGAATAAGACTTAACCCAAATTAAGATGGTATCATAGCCTATCCTATACCGATTTATCGAAAACCACCAATACTTGTTTTATTCTTCATAGGTCATATCAAATGTTGTCTGTCATTGCTTTTCATGTTGATTATTTTGTTAATTTTAGATCTTTCTTCTTCAATTCTTAACTTTTCCTTTATATTTTTGACAATGATGGAATTTGTCTCAGCGTTAGCGTTTGATGTGCTGGGATTTTTTTTTTCACAGGAATAAAGTTGCAGCTTGTGCTAAGCACTATGTTGGTGATGGTGGAACAACAAAAGGAATAAATGAGAACAACACAGTGATAGACAGACATGGGTTGCTCAGCATTCACATGCCAGCATACTATAAGTCAATCATTAAGGGTGTGGCAACCATCATGGTCTCTTACTCCAGCTGGAACGGAGAAAAAATGCACGCTAATCGTGATCTAGTCACCGGCTTTCTAAAGAACAAACTTCGTTTTAGGGTAACAATTTACCTCCTCTACTTTTGAATTAGGCTTGTGGAAGCCAACGTAAAATTGACCGACCTCAATCAAAAGAATAAGGCCTTAGTTACGTGTTATGTGTAATCACAACATTGATTTCGGCCTAAAGGTCTTTGTTTATGAATCATCACATTAATAGAGTCCTAAGAAATGTATCTGTTTGTTTCAGGGTTTTGTCATATCAGATTGGCAGGGAATTGACAGGATAACTTACCCTCCTCATGCAAACTATACATATTCCATTCAAGCCGGAGTCAGTGCTGGTATTGACATGGTAAGCTAAGACCCCTTTTGGATACCGACCAAAAAGCAATTATTGGAGCTTATTTATTGTTTTTCAAGAAAACAACAATAAGTGGTGCTCTTTAGTCTTCAACCAAACAAGGTCCAAGAGTTTCATGTTTGTTGCCTATGCATAGCCTTATTTGATTTTTAACAATGCATATATCATTTTTTACTCTTAAATTGATTTCATAATGCTGCAGGTAATGATTCCCTATAACTTCACAGAACTCATTGATGGCCTAACCATGCTGGTGAAAAATAATTTCATACCAATGAGTCGAATTGATGATGCAGTTAAGAGAATTTTGAGGGTCAAGTTTGTTATGGGTCTATTTGAGAATCCATTGGCTGATTATAGTCTAGTGAGCCAGCTTGGGAGCCAGGTAATTAAACAATCACTTGGTCATGTATAAATATGTTGCTTCATATATTCATTTATACCCAGGGGTCATCTATAATTTGACAGGAGCATAGAGATTTGGCTAGGGAAGCTGTGAGAAGATCATTAGTCTTATTAAAGAATGGAGAAAGTGTTGATGAACCATTGCTCCCTCTTCCTAAAAGGGCTTCAAAAATACTTGTTGCTGGAACCCATGCTAATAATCTAGGCTATCAATGTGGTGGATGGACCATTGAATGGCAAGGACTCAGTGGCAACAACCTTACTAGTGGTAATACTATACATTCCGTCTAAACTTTGTGTGTGTACATGTTTGGTTTCTTGTTAGGAAATCCTATAATCAATTCTGGTAGAGTAAAAATAAATTCAGGAAGAAAATATTAATATTTAGGAGTATTTTGGAGAATTTATTTCAAACTCAAAATAATTGTGATAGAAGCTAGAGAGTGTAGATTTTGCATTGAACATAAATTTTACAACTGAATTGCATAACATTACACAACAAAAATCACTTATTCACTTTGAACTTACTTTTACTATAACCAATTTTAACAAAATCAATTATGACAAATGCTTATCCGAACACGTGGAGTAAATTTTGTGAGTAGCTTATGAGTTTCAGAATTGATTCTAGTGAATATGAAGCTCATCCATACATGCTATATTTTCCTTACCTTGTTGCACTGAGAATACAATGCTGACACTTATGGCTTATCTGATGTACAGGTACCACAATTCTGAGTGCTATCACAAGCACAGTTGAGGAAGATACAGAGATAGTCTACAAGGAGAACCCTGATCTAAACTATGTGAAGTCCAATAACTTTTCATATGCTATTGTGGTAGTTGGAGAAACTCCATATGCTGAAACCAATGGTGATAGCTTGAATTTGACCCTCTCTAATCCTGGTTCTGAGATCATAAACAATGTTTGTGGAGGAGTGAAGTGTGTTGTTGTGCTTATCACTGGTCGCCCTGTGGTTATGCAGCCATATCTTGATGCAATTGATGCCCTTGTTGCTGCTTGGCTCCCTGGTAGTGAAGGTCAAGGTGTGAGTGATGTGTTATTTGGTGACTATGGGTTCAGTGGAAAGCTCCCAAGGACATGGTTCAAGAGTGTTGATCAGTTGCCTATGAATGTTGGAGATCCTCATTATGACCCATTATTCCCATTTGGATTTGGCCTAACAACCAAACCCAACAAAGCCAATTAAAAATTCAACATAGTTGCCTCTTTTACCATTCTTCTCCATTGTTTATTATTATCAACAAAATTAATGCAAAATAAACATGCAATTTTATGATGGTGCATAAAATATCTAAGAAGTGTTTAATTTTTTTTTCTTCGACAGATTGTGGCGGTAATAAACAGCCTCAATCTCTATGGGTGGTCGAATCATGGTCGTATGTCCACAAATTGCTACATTCAACTAAAGTTATAAAGACAAAAGCCAACATAGCACTTATGATTTTGAACTTCTATCTCATACAATTAACTTTCTGACGTAAATTCTAACAATGTAAACAAAAAAAACTACATAATTCGATCTGACAATGAAGTAGCCTTCTAAGGACGTTCATTCCCGGCAACGGCAATCGGTCACGGAATATAGGGTGGCGTACACAGTAAAACCCGCAAGCTATCGCTACCATTTCCAAAAGCACCAAATACATTATCAACGCAACCACCAAGCACATTTTGCACGCTGAAGTTGTGAGAGTCGGCATCCAGCATGTAAAACACCATCTCTTTTCTCAGAGATGGTTCAGATCTTGAGAGATGACTCGCAAGAATCTTCACGGTGGTGCTCTGGAGTAGCTCCTGCTGGACCACCCCTAAGGGCTTGATGTGGTGCATCAACGGCAGTATCGGCTGCGAGAAAATGTGGAGGAAATCCAACCGTTGAGTCGTGCGAACAAACCTTATTGCTAGCTCGATCTCACCCATCTTCTTCATACCAGCATGTGTGAGAACCAAGAGAGAATATGTATTTCTATATACCCGACCCGTTTGAAGCGTAAATATACAGACCTACCTTTCCTATACAAAAGTCAGGTCTCGTTGGTTCAATTAGGTTGTCCAATTCAAGCACGCCCCAACTGTCAAACACTCCAATGGTTAAAACAGTGCAAGGATTATACACCTTCCACTTGTACTGCTCATTCCACCTTGGCTCCAAGCTATCCGATACGATCCTCGTACTTACCCATTTGTTACCATATTTTGCTACGATGTACGCATCGGTTGAGCTTTTACCATTTACCATCTTCATCGGTACTAGATTCTTGCAACTAATGACGCCAAGCTCCACCGTGCCAACTGGAGGCTTCCAAAGTTGTCTTTCCGTGGGGCGGTAATCGTTGCACACGTGAGCGGCCTCGTCCATCACGTTATACCCACCGTCGAAGCAAAAGCAAAGGTGCTTCCTTCCCTTGTAACCACTTTTCTCCTTGTTTGGGCTCTCGAAGGTGAACCAGCGCGACGTGATACTCCGGTCATCGACTCTCCTTTTGATCGCGGTGAGAGGTATTCTTAGCAAACCCGAAGTCATCGGGGCTTTGTGTTGCCGATTCACCAAAGTTATAACAAGTTAGTCAGTGGTGGACTCAGCAACGACAACCATTTTTTACTTCAGAACCTGAAACCAAATTTGGGCTTTGACTTGAGACCATGCCTCCTTCGACGACGTTAAAGGCATAACGTCTTGAGCTTTTAGAATAGTGGCACGAAGGTACCAAAACATTGCTGATTAATACACCTTGGCTCATGAATTGACGTTACTGGAGGTGTCGCTTTTCCACGCGTCGAGGAATGATTCGTCAGCCTATGTGCCGATCCACATGGCTATCATGAGGTCCCCGTGCTGAGCCCCATCACCTTCCATTCTGTACCACTGCGGGGCCAAAGGGCTGTCTGGTGGGACCCTTACTGGAATCTCATTCACATCAAAACACACTCCACCCAGGAGGCTACGACCGTCCACGTTAGACGCGTGGTTCCTTATTGATGGGTCCCACACGATGATCTCGAGTATCGGGAAGGAATCAGGTGTGTTGTGGCTAAAAGCGAAGGTCCGGTTCCACTTTAATAGCATGGTCTTTCGTGCGGGAAGGAATCAGGTGCGTTCAGTGTACTCTTTAGGTGAGAGTTTATTGTGCTATTATCCACCTTATTAGTGAAAATTGTAATTGCTCTGTTGATCCTTTGTGGTTCCAGAAAGATTTGTGATGTAATTCATTAATTTATTAGTGGAGAATTTTACTGGCTTGGTCTCGTGGGTTTTTTTTTATCTCTTTGAGGGTTTTTCCCACGTTAAACTAATTCTGGTGTCTCTTGTTTATTATTTTTTATTTTTGTGTTTATAATTGTTGCCTGAATTATTTGTCTGACAACCATTTTAATTGCACGGAGGAAAAAAGTCGATCTAGGTGCTTCCGCTAAATTATTATATGTTTAATTATTTGTCATCTTTCCCCAATAACTGGTATCAGAGCTCCTTGGTTGGAGTTCTGTTTGGTGCTCTTAAAATGGGTGAAGGTGATGTTGCTGATACCATGCTGAAATTGGATTCTTCCAATTGCTCTATTTGGAAAATCCTGAATGGAAGATTTTCTCTTTTGTAAAGATCTGTATGATCCCATTGACGGAGATGGCACTAAACCAGATAATACATCTGAAGCAAAATGGACAAAGACAAATAGAAAAACTATTGTTATGATCAGGCAATTGATAGAGCAGATTATCTATCATCATGTGGCTAGTGAGACTAATGCTCATAGTTTGTGGAAGAAATTGAAGGACAAGTTTGAGTCAAAAAAGGCACAAAACAAGGTATTTCTATTTCGTAGACTGGTTAATCAGAAGTACAGGGATGGTTCTTCAGTGGCTGAGCATATGCTCAGTTTCCAAAATATTGTGAATTATTTGACTACTATAGAAGTTTCCTTATCTGATGAGATACTTGCATTGTTGTTGCTTAGTTCATCGCTAGACAGTTGGGAAACATTGGTGGTATCTCTGAGTAACTCCACTAATGGGAATATGAGTCTCACTACTGTAAAAGAAGCCCTCTTGAATGAAGAAATCAGGAGGAAGGGACACAATATGTCTAGTTCATCGGCTCACACATAAGCTTTGGTTGCTGAGTCACGGGGGAGAATTCAACATATAAATTTCATAAATCACATGACCGGAGCAAGTCAAGAGGAAGTTCAAGGACAATAAAAGACATCAAGTGCTTTAATTGTAATAGAATGGGACACATGCGAAGAGAATGCAGGTCTCTGAAAAGAGGTAAATCAAGGGAAATATGCAATGATAAGAAAGAAGATAAAGAAACTGCTGCAGTTGTATCTGATGGTGAAGTTGTTGCTGTTTTTCAAGATGATTATGTTAATCTCACGTGCCAAGATAATGAATGGGTTGTTGATTTTGTTGCCTCATTTCATGTTACTCCTCATCGTGAGTATTTTACATCCTACACTACTGGAGACTTTGGGCAGGTGAAGATGGGTAATCACGGGGTAAGCACGGTTGCTGGCATTGCAGATATCTGGGTAGAAACTAATATTGGATGCAAGCTACACTTGAAGAACGTCAAACACATTCCTGGCATGCGCCTCAGCTTGATTTCGGTACATGTACTTGATAAAGATGGTTACCATAATTTCTTTGCTGATGGTAATTGGAAGTGCAACAAGGGGACTTTAGTGGTAGCAAAGGGAGTGAAGAAAAATACTCTTTATTGGACTTCCACAAAAATGACAGCACCTTAGATGAATGCAGTTGAGGATTGTTCTACAGAGCTATGGCATAAGCGGCGCGGTCATTTGAGTGAGAAGGGACATGATATTCTTGTAAGGAAAACTCTGCTTCCGGTGAAAGGTGCATCTTTAAAGACTTGCTTTTATTTTATTGTTGGTAAATAACAAAGAGTTTCTTTCCACACTCACCCTCCTCATAGAGGGTCACATATCTTTGATTTAGTTCACACTGATGTTTGCTCAATGGATGTTAAATCTCTTAGTGATTATTCATATTATGTTACATTTATTGATGATCATTCTAGAAAAGTGTGGGATTTTGTTTTGAAATCCAAAGACCAGGTACTTGATGTGTTCAAACACTTTCATGCTAGTGTGGAAAGAGAAACATGTAAATTGTTGAAATGTGTCAGAGCAGATAATGGTTGTGAGCACAGGGGGCCATTTGAGCATTATTGCAACGAGAATGAAATCAAGCTTAAGAAGGCATTTCCAAAGACTCCACAGCATAATGGAGTTGCAAAGAGAATGAATCGCACTATTAATGACAGAATCAGGTGCATACTCTCTCATGCCAAATTATCTAATCCTTTAGGGGTGAAGCATTGACAACTGTAGTAGATTTGATCAACCTTTCTCCTTCAATTCCTCTTGATGGTGATGTTCCTAAGAGGGTATGATGAGGGAAAGATGTCTCATACAGTCATTTGAGAGTATTTGGTTGTGTAAGTATGTGCAATAATGAAGAAGATTATGTTGATGGTTGGATTTTAACACTACAAATAATGAAGGGTGTTGAACCAACTTATATGTATCACTATTCTTCATTAATGACAAGTTATCCATGAGTTCTCCTTTCAATTGTTTAGCATTTTTTCCCTTACAATTCTTCCTCTGGGTTTCACTCAAATACATAATGTAGAAATATAACAAAAAGAGAATCTTAAATATTCATGTTACGACACAATGGTAGCCTCATGTATTCTTTAATCAACAAATTCCCTTGAGTAGTCCAACAGCAAAATCAAGTAGTTCTTATTTCTAGGGTTTGTCGCTTCCAACCTCGTGAAATCCAACATTTTTCTCTAACCTCATCGTCTCTAGCGGAGAGCACTAGCCTCATCCTCACCATGTCAATCAGGTGGTCCGTCAAGTCACACCACATCATGCTGTTTAGGAAAAATATGAATAACTAGTATCATTATAAATAGTTATTTGATTACTATACATTAAAGTTCTAGATAGGTGTACAAGATTGATTGAAGTTTGTTCAGGTTGTCCATTCATGAAAAAATTGGGGAAAAGATAACAGGTAAACCTTCGCGCAACACTACTTAGGTTAGATACTCCACTAATCCATTTGCAGATGCATCAGTAAAAACTAGCCCTAAATTTTTCAACATTGTATGAAGTATAATAGTGTTTCTGAACCAGGTAATTTTCAATCTACATCATACATATCCCGAAATTCAACCCAAACTCATACCAAGATATGTTAAATTATTCTTTGCTTGCCAGAAAACACCGTTTAAGAAAATATAATCTAATTTCAATTATCAACTTTCATAAAATACTGTCTGTCATGAACTTTTTGTTTTTTGTTATGCTATGAGGAAAAAGTAATCTTGTTGTCTACGTAGGTACAATAATGACGGAGATTATTTTGGTTGTTGGATTTTAACACTACCAATAATGAAGGGTATTGAAAAACTCAAACGTATCACTGCTCTTCATCAATGACAAGTTATCCATTAGTTCTCCTTACAATTTTTTACCATTTTTTCACTTACAATTATTCCTCTTGGTTTCAGTCAAATACATAATGTAGATATATAACAAAAAGAGAATGACAAAATGAAAGCCTCATGTATTCTATAATCAACAAAATCACATGAGTAGTCCAACAACAAAATGAAGTTGTTCGTATTTCTAGGGTTCGTCGCCTCTAACCTCATGTAATCCAACAATTGTCTTTAACCTCATCCTTTCTAGCGCAAAGCACCAACCTCGTCATCACCATGTCAATTAGGTGGTCTGCCAGGTGCCACCACATCAAGCTATTTGGGTAAAAAAAAATGAATAACTAGTATCATTGTAAATTCTTATTTGATTACTATACATTAAATTTCTTGATACATGTACAAGATTGATTGAAGTTTGTTCTGGTTGTCTATTCATGAAAAAGCAAGGGAAAAGACAATAGGTAAACCTTCGCGCTGCACTTCTTAGGTTAGATACTCCACTAATCCATTTGTAGCTACATTTGTAAAAACTTCCAATAAAGTTCTTCTATGTAGCATGAAGTATATTAGGGTTTTTGAACCAGCCATCATATCGCAGATAGAATATATTAAAGCATTGATGACATTTCCGAAATATAATATAATTAAAGTTTTATAGCATCTGAAACTGTTCAGTAGATGTTAATTAATGATTTAGTGTCCTGTTGAGAAGAACTTTTGATTTTTGATTTATAATTTTCTTTCACAAGATCACAATAAGCTCAAACTTAAACCAATATCTAGGTTCATAATGGAAACCACGGTAAAACTATCATTTAAAAATATATTTTGTGAAGATTGAAAACTCCTAACTTCACATTAACTAATATAGCATGTTTCTTGGATAAATAGGAATTATCCCATAGAAAAAATCTAAGAACATGAGAACCATTTAAGAATACACTCGAATTGTGTAAATATTTACAGAAACTAAAATAACTCGTAACATGTTTTATGGAAGAAGACCTATTATGTGCATTAATAAGGACAATCAATGTGTATCAGTGTAAGCACACAACAGGTTGTTTTCAATCTATATCATACATATCCTGAAATTATCCTCAAACTCATACCAAGATATGTTAAATGATTCTTTGTTTGCCAGAGAACACCATCTAAGTAAAAGATAAACTAAATTCAGTTATCAACTTCAAGAAAATACTGTTATGCCATGACTTTGATTTTAGTTATGCTAGGAGGTAAAAGCAATGTTGTTGTGTAAGTATGTGCAATCATGAAGGAGATTATGTTGGTGGTTGGATTTTAACACTACCAAGAATGAATGGTATTGCACCAACTTATATTTAACATTGTTCTTCATTAATGACAAGTTATCTATGAGTTCTCCTTTCAATTGTTTTTTTATTTTTTCCTTAAAATTCTTCCTCTTGGTTTCAGTCAAATACATAATGTAGTCATATAACAAAAAAGAATCTTAAATATTCATGTTATGAAAAAATGGTAGCCTCATGTATTCTTTAATCAACAAATTCACATGAGTAGTCCAACAACAAAATGAAGTTGTTCGTATTTCTAGGGTTCGTCGCCTCTAACCTCATGTAATCCAACATTTGTCTCTAACCTCATCCTTTCTAGCGCAAAGCACCAACCTCGTCATCACCATGTCAATTAGGTGGTCTGCCAGGTGCCACCACATCAAGCTATTTGGGTAAAAAAAAATGAATAACTAGTATCATTTTAAATACTTATTTGATTACTATACATTAAGTTTCTTGATACATGTACAAGATTGATTGAAGTTTGTTCTGGTTGTCTATTCATGAAAAAGCAAGGGAAAAGACAATAGGTAAACCTTCGCGCTGCACTTCTTAGGTTAGATACTCCACTAATCCATTTGTAGCTACATTTGTAAAAACTTCCAATAAAGTTCTTCTATGTAGCATGAAGTATATTAGGGTTTTTGAACCAGCCATCATATCGCAGATAGAATATATTAAAGCATTGATGACATTTCCGAAATATAATATAATTAATGTTTTATAGCATCTGAAACTGTTCAGTAGATGTTAATTAATGATTTAGTGTCTTGTTGAGAAGAACTTTTGATTTTTGATTTATAATTTGCTTTCACAAGATCACAATAAGCTCAAACTTAAACCAATATCTAGGTTCATAATGGAAACCACGGTAAAACTATCATTTAAAAATATATTTTGTGAAGATTGAAAACTCCTAACTTCACATTAACTAATATAGCATGTTTCTTGGATAAATAGGAATTATCCCACAGAAAAAATCTAAGAACATGAGAACCATTTAAGAATACACTCGAATTGTGTAAATATTTACAGAAACTAAAATAACTCGCAACATGTTTTATGGAAGAAGACCTATTATGTGCATTAATAAGGACAATCAATGTGTATCAGTGTAAGCACACAACAGGTTGTTTTCCATCTATATCATACATATCCGGAAATTATCCCCAAACTCATACCAAGATATGTTAAATGATTCTTTGTTTGCCAGAAAACACCATCTAAGTAAAAGATAAACTAAATTCAGTTATCAACTTCAAGAAAATACTGTTATGCCATGACTTTGATTTTTAGTTATGATAGGAGGTAAAAGCAATGTTGTTGTGTAAGTATGTGCAATCATGAAGGAGATTATGTTGGTGGTTTGATTTTAACACTACCAAGAATGAAGGGTATTGCACCAACTTATATTTAACATTGTTCTTCATTAATGACAAGTTATCTATGAGTTCTGCTTTCAATTGTTTTTTTATTTTTTCCTTAAAATTCTTCCTCTTGGTTTCAGTCAAATACATAATGTAGTCATATAACAAAAAAGAATCTTAAATATTCATGTTTTGACAAAATGGTAGCCTCATGTATTCTTTAATCAACAAATTTACAAAAGTAGTCCAACATCAAAATCAAGTTGTTCGTATTTTTTGGGTTTGTCGCCTCTAACCTCATGAAATCCTACATTTGTCACTAACCTCATCGTCTCTTTCTGACGACCTTACCTAACTTATTCAGCCACAGCAGAACCTGGAAAACCCAGATCTGCCCTCCAACGGTAGCATTCCATGCAAACTTCCAAACCTTAATCCTTGGAGTATATAAAGAGGCTGAAGATGAAAGATGCCGCCTAAGAAAACTCGCGCGATATTCAAATATTTCTCTTAAGCAATCTTTCTTCATATTGTATCTATTGTGTTTACTATTAGCTTTCTAAGAAGCATTTCTTTGTAAACCCAAACTTTCAAACAGTTGTTTGTTTTTCCTTAAGGAGACCAAGGTTGGTCGGATCCTTGAGAAGACTAAGAAAGTGAATCTTAGTGATAGCTAAGTCAGTGTATTGTTAGTCAGTTTGCAGGTTGCAAGTGTAGTTGTAACAAACTCTGATTAGTGAATTGCCTTCATTCTAAGAAGGAAGAAATCACCTTAATGGGTGAACTGGATTAGCTTGAGTGATTTATCAAGTGAACCAGGATAAAATCATTGTGTGTTTTCCTCAACTCTTATCTTAGCACTTTTATCTTTGGTGTTTGAAGAGATTTTTTAAAATCTCAAGTGAGAAAGGTTTTAGATTGAAAACGCTATTTATACCCCCCCTTTCTATCGTTTTTCATACCTTCATTTTTATTTTTATTTGCTAGATTTTAGTAGTTTTTATCTATCTTTAATTAGGACTTTTTGAATTTTAGATTTGATTAGGATTTAGGTTGTTAATTTCTGGATCTTTATCTTATTTTTATATATTTGGCTTAATCCTCAAATTAGTCCCTGTCATCGTGTCGCCGTCTGAACCAGGTCCCTGACCAGAAAATTTTGTGGAATAGGTCCCCTTTTCGGCGAGTGATGAAATGACATGATGACTGTGTAAATGAAGCTGACATGACATTAAAAAAAGAATAAAAAAAATTAATTTACAATCATATAGTTAACATAATTAAACCTATTTCTAATTCTAACCCAAATCTAATTAACAATTCTTAATTCCCCCCACACTAATCCTAATTCCCCCAAATTACCCCAATCCCAATTGCATCAACTCAGAAATTAGGGTTCATCTGTTCTTCCTCTTCTTCTCCTTCCCAATCTTCTTCTTCTTCCTCTGTCGCTCTTCTTCTTCCTTTCTTCTTCTCTTTTCTTCTCAATCATCACCCTCTGAATCTCAAACATCACGATAGCCATGCCTGACAGAGAGAGACGAGATCGAGGGCGAGAGAGGGGCGATGGAATCCATATAGATGGACAGAGGAAGCTTCATGGTCGTTTGTAACCATGACGACCATAGTCGTGGCAAGGTGGTGCGAAGTGGAAGCATCGTCGTTGACGTTGTAGAGTCTGGGTCATGGGTTCAGTGGCTGAAATGGCGAGGGGAAGGGACAATGACCTCGATTCGCAACAGTGAGGTTTTCTGGGTTGAGAATGGAATTTTGGTTGAGTTGAACAAGCTTTTTCGTCGTTTTATTCTCAAAGGTTCCTAAAGGTTCAAGCTTTTTCTCCTTCTGCCTTCATCAGGGATTTTTTCTGGGTTGAGTTTTTTTGGGTTGGGGGTGCTTGATCTGAGAAAGAAGGGGAGTGGAAGAGGATGAGGGTTGGGGTTTGAGTTTTTCGTTTTTGGATTTTTGATTTGACATGAGTTTCTTGATTATTTGTTTTTGGCTTTCACTTTCTAAATGCAAACATTGGAGGAAGATGAAAAAGATGAAGGTGGAGGTTTTGTGGGGGAGTTTGATTTACTGGGTTTTTGTTATAGGTTCTGGAATATACCCATGTACCATGTCGTTCCAATGTTTGCTTTGGAGGGATTTCCTTGAGATGAAGAACTTGAGAGTTTGGGTTTTTAGCTTTATGGTTTTTTACTTTAATTAATGGGTTTTTGTTTTTGTGTTTGGATTTGAGAGTTTGATTTTCTGGGTTTTTGTTATAGGTTATGGATTTTTTGTTCTTGTTTTGGGTTGATGAAGATGAAGATTAGTTTGGGGTTCATGGTTGCCAGAGATGTTTGTTAGATAACGTTGTTAACTTTTTTTTTTGTTGCAGATAAGGTTGTTAACTAAAAGACAATCTTTTGAGTTTTTATTTTTAATTAATATTTTTTATTTAATTTAATTTAATTATTAATATATATGTGTCATTTAAAATTTAATCAATAATGACGTGGAAAATGCCACGTAAGCGTTTGCCTGCCACTTAGCAAACTCGCCGGAGCTCCGCCCTCCTGCGAGGACTGGCTCCATACGTTTTTCAAAGATAGGGAGTTAGTCTACAAATTTTTTCGGTCAGGGACCTAGTTTTGACGGCGACACAGAGACAGGGACTAATTTGAGGATTAAGCCTATATATTTAATGATTAATTTCAGGGAAATCATACAATTGGGGAGGTTGATCCTGCGCTGAAAGTCCACTGAAATTACCATGCACATGCAGGAGATCAATGGCTGCTGTTTTCTTCCTTACAACGTGGCTCAACCATGCTGGAGGACCACCATAAGGATGTGAATCACGAAACATTGGAATACTAACTTAAAGATTGGACCAATGGTGACGCGACACGTGGCAGGAGTTGGACCAAGAGCAAAATCAGCCAGAAAGTGAGAGATCACGTGATTGGTACGGATTTGAATGGAAATAAAGAAACATAAGAATATATATTTGGGGAGAACGAGTATTAGGATGACTGGGATAGTGAGAGCAGTTTGAGCCTTCTTAAACGCTAGTCACTATCTGAATGACTATACAATTACAAGCTAACGAACCGAAGACCCACCAATAACTAAGATTGCTCGGGGTTGGATAATCTATCAAATGTTGATTAAGTGTGGAGGATATAGGTTGTTTTAGAATAGAGAGTCGTTGGTTCCTTATTCCGTTAGTCATTTATTTTTTATCTTTCCTATCGTGACAATTCTGGTTCCCCCACCTTTTTTTTCGTTTGGGGCCCTACTAAAATAAAATATATATAAAGTTAACCTTAGCACCACTTTGAACTTTTTTAAGAACTCTTTTTATTTCAATAATTTATTTGATCATGAAAGCCAAGTTTGGCTAAACTTCCGTAGGTACTTGGAGTGTATGGTTTAACTCTTTAATATTATGTTTTGATATACTTTTTATACTCATGAACCCTATTTTTATTTATGAATTTCTCATCTTTTATCTATGAATCTTTATGCATGAAGATTAACTTTGCTATTTTGTGTGCGATTGAGAAATAGGTAGAAAATAGGGATCCAGTGTGGAATTGATTAGGAACGCCTACACCTTAGAGATAAAGGTAACTTCTAATCGTGTTGACTTGTAACTAAGTACTTTAATTCTCCAATTAAATTCGTCTAGGAACTAAGAAATTAGTGTTAACAGTTTAATTGGAAGTTATGCGTAGTTAAGAGATTATCACGTAGAAACTTAGGCAAGCACCATAAATAAGTTAGGAATTTCATGAGTTAATTAGTCTATTAAGAACATAAGTGAGATTGATGAAATCCTACCCCAGGTACTTCCCCTTTTGATTGCTTTCAATAATGCGTACTTGCTTTTCACTGAATTCTGCAACTTTCAATTAAGTTCATTTTCAACAACAATCATTTCCCCCAAAATCTTTTTACTTGGTCTTTTTAGTTATTTAATAGGTGAAATTGATTTGGACAACCACAATCCTTGAGATCGATATTTTATTACTACTTAACGAATAGGTACACTTGCCTAGGAGTTATCACTTAACCTAGTTGACTCTTGATCTTGGGCGACGCTACATGTTGGAACTTGTGAAGCTGAGTGATTAGAGTAGGGGTGAGCAAAATAACCGGACCGACCCGGACCCGGTTTACCCGATGTTGAAAAAAGCAAAACGGGCGGATTTGGACGGGTTTCCGGGTCGACGGGTGATAAAAATGGTTTAAAACGGGTGTTAAAAGGCGGGTTCGGTTTCAAATTTTTTCCCGTCGGTAACCGAGCCCGCCTGATTAAATACATAGAAAATAAGAATGTATGTCTGCTACACGTTAATGATCTGCAGCCAGTGTTCAGTGACATGACTAGTCGCTATCATAATGCTCTACCACTAGCTTAGGTAGGTGTACTTCCCAATATTGTTCAATAAAAAACAATTTAACTTTTAGATATTGGAAAAGCAAATAAATGAAGAGGGAGGGAGAAAACATTAATGAATGAATCAAAATCCTTCTCTTCCTACTTCCTTCATCAGATCATCACGACATCACCCTCGTCTCTCTCTCTCTCTCTATGCTTCTCAATTCAGCTGGAGAAAGAAAAAAAGGATAATCTACCCAAAAACCATTTCTCACTCAATATTTCATCTTGGTCTTCTATTCATTGCTCTCATTTCTCATGTGACTACTCTTGTTCATGCTGGGTAATTTTTTCACCATCACCATGACTCTTTTATTTAGCTTCATCTCAGAGTTCTAAAAATGCAAAGGACAATCGACTTGGGCCTCTCGTTCTTGAACATTATTTCTCTTGGATGTATTGTTTCTTCTATTCAATAACTCTTTACAGTTCTTCTCCTCTGAATTTTTTTTTTTTCTGGTTAATCTTCTCTTTGTTTGGTGGTAGTCAAACCCGCCCCAACCCACCCGATCCACCCGCCAACCCAGATTACCCGAACCCGACACACCTGAAACCAATCATGGGCGGAATTGGTTTTCAATATGTTAGATCCAAATCCGCTCGAACCCGACATGTTTCACCCGAACCCGCCCGATGCTCAACCCTAGATCAGAGTCAGAGGGAAGCTTGGATCCTATGACCTTCAGAACTTCTGCTTCTGGACCGTTCATCAGAACATCTGGCCTTCAGAGCATGAAGTACTTCTGGTCTTGAGAGGCAGCTTACTCTTGGACTTCAGAGCTTCCAAGTCTTCAGCTTCTGGACTGTTCCTCAGAACATCTAGTCTTCAGAATTTCAGAGCTTGAATTTTTCAGAGTTCACATCAGAGCTTTAATCTTCAGAGCATCTGAAGCGTTTGCTACCGTTCAGAAGAACGTAGTTAATGCAAAAGCGTAATGTTGGCTACTCTTGTGTCTTCAACTTCTAATAAATGTTGAGTCTTTGAATCAGAGTCAGAACCTGTTTGCCACAGCTTAAAAGACAAACGTTAGAGTACCATAATTGCTCATACATAATAAAAAACTTGTTATCATCAAAACATAGAGTTGTACCACCTGACCAAATCTTGATCTTACACGAGGTTGCCCCATCTGATGACGAGCTGAGGTTCCGAAGCTTTACCGCTAGGACCAAGCGACAGTTCCAGAATGGTCAAGGGGTATCTACCAGGGGTTGAAGGCTTACATGGAGGACAGGTTCCTGGACGACTAGGGTTGGGTGAGTGACTCGTACTTCTACTTTTAGGTTTGAGATACTGGTTGGCACCGAACTTTATTTATTTTCTTTCATTTGGATATTTTCTTTCTAAAGGATTGATGTAATTTTACATTGAGGTTTCCTTCAGACGATTACTTATTATTTTCCATATTATTTATTATTTTCCATGAATTAATTAATGTCGAGGTTTACGATGGTATCTATTTCCGCAAGTTAATTTGGTTAAGTTTTCAAGAGTTTCGCAATAAATGAACCTTTGTCATTAATTGAAGATTAATAATTGAATCGACGAAAATTCTTTACGAAAATTGGTTATTTGGTTACTGTGTGACACTCGAGAAATCGGGGCGTTACACGAATTACATACACTTCACACCAAGCGCAAATCAACTAGAGACTTCTCGAGCAAAGCCAAATACAAAGAACCCTCAGCCTCGTTCCTCAAAGTGTCACCACCGACTTCAAGCAAACGTAATATCACATTATTAGGAACCTCGGAAGCAGTTGCACTAACACAAGTTTCCGGGAAAAGAAACGCATTCGGAATCCACTCCTTCGGAACCCAGGGTCTAGCCTCTAAAAACTCAACCATGTCTCATGAAGAACCCCAAGAAGAAGTGTTGGGGGAGACAGGGGTGCCCATAGGCCGAGGAGCAAGATACCAATAGATATCGACTACACATCTTAACTCAAAATATGAAGACATTAGGTTTATGGGTCTCATCTCTTATAAAGTCTTCTCCTCACCCATACTTTACCAATGTGGGACTCCAACTTCGCACTTGAATTCTCAACAATCTTCCCCTCAAGTGTAAGTTACCATCACATTATCATAGCCCCCTCTGCGGAAGCTATCCATCCTTGTACCGTCGTGCGCACCTTGGTCCAACCATGTGCAACAGGACACTCCGCACTGACCACACTGTCAGGGAGACTTTCGATACAAGGAGTACTTACCATGGTCTCACGAACCATCGACTCTAATACCACTTGTTAGAACAACAACACGAACACAAACCAGAGTAGAGAGAAACAAACAAAAGCTTTGGTCACGTTGTTCGGCCAAATTGCCTACGTATGCGACTATAGAGCAGCTATAGTTCTGTTTATTGTATTCAAAGCGAATTAATAAACATAATTATAACTGCTCTATAGTCGCAGACATAAGCAATTTAGCCTAATTGTGTGACTAAAGCTTTTGTGTGTTTCTCTCTACTCTGATTTGTACTCATGTTACTGTTCTACAGGAAGGAACACCAAAACAAGACGGATCCCCACTGAAAGAGACTGGCACAACTCCGTAGTCTCACCAACAATCCCCAATTTTGTCGCAAGTGAAGTTGACTCACTGTCCACCTCCATCCCAGTAGGAATGAATTTGCACATACATATTAATTTTAATTTTAATTAGTTGAATTTTGACAGTTATCATATTAATTTCACATGATTCGACGGATAATTTTATTAATTACATATTTATATAGTACACAAATCGAAATTGAAAAAAATAATTCAAAAAGTAAAATTATTCGTATACAATCTCTAATCCTACCTAATAATCCAACAGCAATGACGAAAGGTATACCTCAAGCTATACGACAATATTTAAAACTATATTCACAAAGATAAGATAGAGAAATTACACAAATGTTAACTCAAATAATAACAAGTGTTAAATGATAGTGGTAAGAGCATGACATAGGGGTTGGAGTGGGGATGTGAGATACTGAGATAAATCTTTAAAGAGTGTAATTTATCTTTTAGATGTAAAAATTAGATAATATTAACAAGTGAGCAAATTAAGGTCTAACAACGGGAGGAGCTAGTAGAGTTACTAATTTTAAAATTTGAGCTGGTTTTATCTTTAAGCAATGTGAGATTTAATTGTTACCCTGATGAGTTAGGTTCTGACTTGACTTCTGAGGGTTTACCACTAGTGTCACTGCAACTCTCAAAGAAGAAGGCTTCCACATACCAATCATTTAAGCGGCTCCTGTGATACGCCTTTGTGTGATGTAGCAGCTTCTTGAATGTAACGCCAAATTCTCTCTTCTTCAAAGTCAAAGAAGATGATGTCCCTTTCTCAGCTTCTTCAATGAGCTTGTGAAATTCTCTTGGTCCTCCTGAAGGAATCCTAGTCATCCTCAAGGGATGCTTCCCCATGATTCTCTTTTTGTCACTGATTTCTGCACTGACACGATCTGGCACAGTGAATGAGATCCCAAACTTGCGTGGTTTAGATCTTATAGAACAATACCTCAAGCTCATTTTGTCAATTTCTTTCAAACACTAGCTACCCTTTGTTTCTTGCTTCTCAGTGACTCCATATAATAGCATTTATATTACATATACCATAGTCATATCGTTATCATAGACTGGTTCACAACTTGACTTAGCAAAACTATGTACTTATCAAAGCCGTGGTTTGACGTAGCTTTGCGCTTAAAGCAATTGACTGTGTGGTTTTGTTTATAAATGATGCTTTAAGCTTATTGGGTATAAAGATCAAGTCTCATCCAATCTACCAAATTCCAAAGTGGAGAATCAATGAGCCTCTTTCTCACTCTCTCCAAATTCTTATTTTTTAATTATCACTACTAGAAAAAGTACTTTTCACATCGGTTATTTTTTACTTTTCACATCGGTTTGCGTTCGATGTAAGTTACCCAAAAAATGTTGACTTATACTATAGGCAGTTCATTATACTTGGTAGTTATTATATGTTATTTGATATTTCTCTTTTAGGTGTATTACCTCAACAGCAAAGTGTGCCTAGATCTTGTCATTGCGGGCTTCCATGGCCCCCTTCATGATGGTGAAATCTAATCCTCTTATTAAGTCAGTTATTTCCATAAAAAACCCTGTTCCTCGCAGAGAAACCAAGCAAACAAATTAAAAATTTATCATGAAAATGTATTAAGGACAAACAATTTTGTAATTTTATAAAGCATCAGTCACTACCTCCACTAGCATCTGACGGGGAGGATTAAGATCCTCCACTATGATAGGGCATACCATTGATTGTGAGCCAACCTCATATTCCCAAGTAGCCCCTCCCTCACAGTTATCTTTTAAGAGCAATCCACCTTCTTTACTCACAATCTGTGCATTCAGGAAAGAAAAAACAGTGAACAGACAATATTTCTCCCTTAATAATTTAATAACATTTCATCAAAGTTGTTAATATTATAATCCCTGAAAGCCAAGCTTGTATATTGCTTTCATTAGAAGAGGATGAAGCCTCAACTCATTCCATCCATAAAATTCAGTTTCATCAATGCTCTCTTCCCCAACATCATCCTTCACATCAGCATCTAAACCTATAAGAAGACATGGACATTAGTGGATTGTGTCGTCCTCATCTTCAATTACCAACATTATAAAAACAATCAAAAAAACAGAAACCACTCTTTTAACATTAATTGGTTCATTTAAAATTAAACAAGTAATCACCACTCACCACTATCCGGCTGCGGCTCGAGCTTCATGTTTCTCTAGCAGCCTTGTTTTTATTCTTCTTCTTCTTCTTTTTCTTCACCTCAGACTTCACTCCCTCATCCTTAGCGATTTCCCCATCGGTTTGCATTTCCGGCGCATCGTCGATACTACGAGCACCATCAACCCCATCATCTTGCTTCTGTTTCTTCAACTTTTTGCCCTCGTTAGGCACCTGCTTCTTGCTGTCATCTCCAGCTTAATTTATGAATATACATTCCATAATCAGCCTCATCAATCTCCTCAAGTGAAAGAAAACCTATAAAATAAAAGCAGCTCAATGTAAAATTGCATACCCCATATAAGGATATACCAATATCAAAGCAAACAAAACCTTCAGACAATAACAACTATATAAATGCTTAATTCTCGAGATTATCTCATAAACCCTAGCTTCTTCAAACATTCACGCATAACACAAAATCTACATATACATAATTATACGTCCCAGAACGCAGAGAATGCATATTTGCGAAGGGAGTAGAAGAAGGTTGGGGAAGATAAAAGAGAAGGGGTGAGAGGAAGGAACCTACCTCCTTCAAGTTCATTGGAGCCAATGAAGAGGGAAACGAGATTTTTGTCATCATCTTGTTGGGGAAAAGTGGGGTTCCATGAGAGTGAGTTGAGACGCTCGAGCTCAGGGTCACCGGAAGCTAGGGTTCGAGACTTCCTCTTGGCTTTTCTCTGAGAAGACGGTGCCGCTGCCGCTGCAGCTACTGCTTCTTCCATGGTGGACGAAGAAGGAAGAAAGAAATTGTGCAGAGTGAACAGAGGAGAATGAAAGAGAGTGAACAGTGCAGGAGGGTGAGCACGGACGGCGAAAGTGGAGCAAGAGCGTAGGCGACTTAGGTTTTCTCGTGAATGTTTTCTGAAAGGTTTTTTCAGATGCGTTGGGTTTGAGTTTGAAAAGAAAAGAGAGACATTTCCCAACGGTTAGGTTATATTCTCAACCGATGTAAAATATACTTCATCAAAATTTCAAAAATGTCACCGCACTTAACTTTCCCATCGCTTATTGTTTCAACCGTTATAAAAACTCTTTACTAATTACTTTTCACATTAGTCATATTCTCAACTAATGTGAAAACTCTCATAAAAGTTCACTATAATTTCAATATTGCTACCGCATTATTTTTCACATCAGGTATTTAATCCACCGATGTGAAAACTCTGATGTGAAATGTTTATTTTATAGTAATCTATTTTTGATGATCCTATAATTGTTTAATTAATTAAAAGATTGACAAGTTGCTTTATGGGATATAGGAGAAATTCTTGCTTTTAGATTATTTTTTCCACCTGCGTGTTTGACATTTTGCCTCATTTTTCAAAAGAACAAATCGTACCTACTGTCGTCGCCACGTGGGTCAAGCCTTTTTTTCTTATTGAATCGAGGTGGTTTCAACGGCTAGTTTGCACTCTTTTTTTTACTAACTGTTGATCAGTTAATGCACTCTTTTTTTTAACGTTCCATATATATTTTTAGACCACTAAGTCTCACTCCACATCAGAAACCTGCCCAAAAATAGAAAGAATCTCATAGGTACCCATCGCCTCCTGAATCTTAGCACATGAAAAAAATAATACTATCATTTGTGAACAGTAAATGAGAAATCATCAGAGCCCTTTGAGAAATCTTAATTAAGGAGAAACACATGGACACAACAAGAGCGACTGAATTGTGTCTATATAAATCTTGATGGTTTTGAAAATTTTAAAATATTGTTTTCAAACTCATCTTCTTGAATCGTCTAGATGTTGAGAGCAGTGGATTATTGATGAGGCGAGTTGCAAGAAAGTAGACGTTAGAGAGTACATAAAATTTCATCCTAATTCACCCAACCTGGGCTACATTCTGTCCTTGGTCTTCTACATAGATTTTCACTATAAAAGAGTATTAGCAGGACTAGTCCTAGAACAAGTATTTTAGGGACTTCTCCCAAATGTTCTTTATCCAGTCTCTCCAAGTTGTTGAGAATTAGAAGGGACTCCTCCCAAGCGTTAGTTTTATCCAACCCCTCAAGTTATTGAGTATTCGTGGGACTCCTCTTAAGTGTCCTTTGATCTAGCCTCTCCAAACTAATGAGTTTGTCTAAGCCTATTCGGGCTTAACAAGTATTATTTGTCCAAGCCTATCTAAGCATAAAAAGTATACTTTGTCCAAGCCTCTGAATGGCTTAACAAGTATTCTTTGTCCAAATCTCTCCAGGCTTCACGAGTATTCTTTGCTCTAGCCTCTCCAAGCTGTTGAATTTTCTTGTCTGGGAATCCTCCTATATTCTTTGTACCAGCCTCTTAAGGCTTAAGTTTTGGTCAAGACTTCTCATAGGAAGTATTGTAAGGGCGGATTCCTCCAAGAGAGGGATACATTGGTTAAAGTGGTCAAAGTTTTGTGTTTCGCAAGTGGAGGGCGGCTTGCCATCTAGATTTTAAGTCTTTCATTGATGCTTTGGTAGCTAAGAATTGGTGGTGGCTCAAGAATCACCGAACCTCGCTCTATAGGAAAATGTTTAAGACGGTCTATTTTCCTCGACGTTCTCTATGGGAAGCAGCGAAGGGAAATAGGCCATGTTTTGTGTGGTCTAGCATATTCCAAACGGAGTGGATGTTTTATAAAGAGTGTTGTTATAGGAATGGAAATGGTGCTCAGGTGCGTCTTCGACATTAAAATTGGTTTCCCTTTATTTTTCCTAATTTATTGGGAGATCAAACCGCTTTCGGGATGGATGTTCATAATGTTTCCGATTTAGTTGATGTCGTAACATGTTCAACAGGTTCAGCTAGAGGCCTCCACTTCTTTTGCGTCTTCGCTACCTAGTTCCTTTTACAAGTAGCTTTGGAAGGCTAAGGCTCTTTCCTCATTCAAACGAGTTGGTTTAGAAGATGTGCAAAGATGTGGTGTCAGTGCGTACGAGGCTTAACTCGCTGGGTTGGACGTCTATCACTTGTGTCCCATTTGTGTTACAGAGCCATAATTGTGGACCATGCCTTCCTCCACTATTTTGAAGAAAGACCCTTTCTGGTTTTTGTCCCCATTGAGTTTGTGTATGGGTGATTTTTCGGACTTGACGGTTGCTGACTTTTTGCTGCGGTTTTTTGAACATGTTAATGAGGATGCGGTGCAATTTCTATTCACGTGATTCTATATACTTTGGGGCAGAGGGAAAAAGTTGTTGTTCAAATTTAACCTGGCTAGTCTTGATATGTTGTTGTTGCGCAAGAATTAGTTTTTGGTCCCTTTGGCTCTACGGTCTAGTACATCTGATCCACCTGGAGTTGCATTATAGGTTGTACTCTGGGCTTCTCCTTTGAATGACAACATGAAGGTGAAACTTGATGTAACACTTCACGATTTGGGAGAGACTGGCTTGGTTATGGTTGCCCATACGGTGAAGGACTTTTCCTTACTGCCTGTTGCATTCCTTTGTTGTGCGCTACGTCCTTCTCAATATGGAGACATTATGTTTCAGTTGGCCTCTTGTCACTAGTAAGGATTTCTATTTCCTTCGATGGTTTTTTAGACGAATAGCCAAGTTCTGTTCAATAGTTGGTTAAATTGTTGTTTCGATCCGTCTTATTTTCGTTATATTTTATGAGATTTTTTCATGTTAGTGTCTTATTTTGATTCTTTTGCTCGTTAATTTGTTAAAATAACTTATACTAGGGCTGGTGATTTTCTATCGAAATTAGCTTTTAATTTTTATGGTTCGGTTTGGATTGAGGATGCTCTTCCAAACTTGATTGCTTCCCTTGTGGTTGTGTTAGGTGTTCCCTCGATTTCTTTTGTTTGAAGTATTATTGATTCCTTTAACAAAATATAAGTGTAACGCCTCAACTTTCAGGGGTCACAATAGTAACCTATTTATAAAGTAAATATGAAATATGCGAGTAATTCTTTTTTTTTCCAAAAAGGGAAAACATTTCACAACATGCAATGCATAACCCTAACGGAATAATTACAACCCAATTTGCTAGAAACATAGACCCGAAGGCAATATTTACAAGTTTGGTGAAACAACATTAGTTTGAAAATGTTACAAGTTTAACAAAAGGGAATAGTCAGTCCAAAATGGCCTCCTCTAGACCTCCAATGTCCAACTACTTCTTGTGATTCCCAACAGCGGAAAACCACACAAAAAGTATCATGTCAGGGACCTACCCTTCCCCAATATACAGACATTGCTGGTCAAAGCAACTACAACTAAACTCTAAACTCTACCCACCCATAACATCACAGTCTACCAGGCCTCCTCCTCTTCCTCGCTCGTGAAAGGGTTCGCATCATAGTCTTCAAGCGTGATCACCTCGGTGTCCACATCTACAATCTCTCGCCGAACGATCCTAATATTACTCCTATCCACAACGGTTTCCACATCGACCGTCTCGGTCCTCAAGACCCTCTCCTCGACACATACTAGAGGATCCACACGGTAGCCACGTGAGCAGGGAGGTGTAAAGTACAGAGATGAGGATGAATTTCCCGACTCTCTCTTCGGCACAAGTGCCTAGAGGTGGACGAAACAGAAGTAGGATCGACACTCGGCCCCGCTACTGGCTCCTGATGCGATAGTAGAGTGGAAAGGTACTCCATCAGAGAGATGCTCCATCGGATCCTCCTCTAGAGAAGTAGGTGGCGTCAGTAGCTGAAAGCCCGTGCCAAGCCCAAGATGAATGTAACAACTCGATCTGACGACTGGCCTCACGGTAACAACACGAGTCTTTTCAGTTCGCTTTGTCCTCACTCGCGCACTTCTCAAGAAAACTTCTCAGGAAGTCACCCATCATAATATTACTCCATGGCTAGCACACTTAACCATGGAGTTCTTATGAGTTGGGCTCCCGAAAAGAAGTTGCAACTTGTTGTTATGGGTAGTACAATCAAATCATATATGCCCTCCTCAACTGTATAGTCCATCCCTATACAATCTCGGAATACCTCTTGTTCGGGTGTGGTGCGTCCCTCCACATAGAAGGCGATCAATCCCCACCCTCGTCAGCTCCGGGTGTCACATGCCCACCAGCTTCCGCTAGGTTCGTCCTCGAACCACACCGTAATGGGAGAGGTTGGCTCTAATACCATTTGTAACATTCCGATCTGACGACTAGTCTCACGATAACAACACGAGTCTTTTCAGTGCGCTTTTGTCCTCACTCGCGCACTTCCCGGGAAAACTTCACAGGAGGTCACCCATCATAATATTACTCCAAGGCTAGCACACTTAACCATGGAGTTCTTATGAGTTTGGCTCCCGAAAAGAAGTTGCAACTTGTTGTTATGGGTAGTACAACCAAATCATATATGGGCTTTTGTACCCTAGTAGTATAGTTTTTTTTTGGAAATTACAGCTTTGGGGTATTTTTTATTTATTTACCAATCTAGTATAAATCGCCACTATTAGTGGTGATTCTATTTATTTTTTTTATTTTTTTAAAGAATCGCCAATAGCATTGGCATTTTCATTTTTTTTCGTTTTTTTATAAATCGCCAACCATGTTTTTTTTTTCATTTTCATTTTTTTTATTTTTTTATTTTTGTTTTTTCTGACAATCGCCAACATAGTTGGTGTTTATTACCTTTTTTATTTTTTATAAATTGCCCACACGTTTTTTTAATTTTTTTTTTAAATTAATAATTAAAATGGTATTTAATCAATTGATGCTCACACACAATTTAATGTTATTACTCACTTTTGCAGCACTTTGATAATAAATTATTTGGTCTACCAGCAAGTTCTCGCGCTAAGGTGAGGATTTGGCATGCAATTAGGACCTGAGTAAGATGGCCAATACTCTTCATCCCCAACTAAATTATGTAATGCATATGTTTATCTTTAAATATCGGTTCAAATATTTATGATTAAAGTGCTGCAAAAGCGAGTAATGACACAAAATTGTGTGTGAATATCAATTGATTAAATACCATTTTAATTACTAATTTAAAAAAAAATTAAAAAAACGTGTGGGTGATTTAAAAAAAAAAGGTAAAAAAACCAACATAATTGGTGATTGTCAGAAAAAAAAAAATAAGAAAACACCAACATGGTTGGCGATTTATATAAAAAACGAAAAAAAATGAAAACGCCAATGTTATTGGCGATTCTTTAAAAAATTAAAAAAAAAGTAAATAGAATCGCCACTGTCAGTGGCGATTTATACTAGAGTGGTAAATAAAAGAAAAAGTACCCCAAAGCTGTAATTTCCAAAAAAAACTATACTACTAGGGTACAAAAGCCTCATATATGCCCTCCTCAACTGTATAGTTCATCCCTACACAATCTCAGAATACCTCTTGTTCGGGTGTGGTGCGTCCCTCCACATAGAAGGCGATCAATCATCGCCCTCGTCAGCCCCGGGTGTCACATGCTATTGTAAGACCCACATTTTTAGAATTAGAATAATTAATTAAATTCCGACTCACGCCTAAGATGCTCTGTAAGCGTGAGAGGAACCTAAGCAAGCGATTGATGGATTGATAAGTAAGATGAAGCAGAAAGTTTAGGAAATGACCGAGGATAGTACTTTAGTCGGTTTAAGTGATAGCACGATCCATTTCCACACCCGGCTAAGGTCGAGAGTGTAACACCCCGATTTCGGTGGCGTCACTTTAGTAACCAAAAGTAAACTTAATGCGGAAAAACGTGAAATATTTTTTTTTCGATAATAACTAAGACAAGACTGAGTTAAATAAAACCCAAAAGCGAAAAGTAATAGAGCTAATATACAATATATAAACAGCCCCCCGCTGTAAGTAACAACCTCGTCACGAGTAACCCCCAGTGACGAAAAGAAAAAAGTAGCGCTCGAAGGCAAAATGTACAAACCAAATCTAAAGGTAAGTGTCCGCAACACTATCCCTCAAAACTGAGAATAAGCTGGCCCATCGGCCTGAAACAAGACCTCCTAAGTCCAACCAACTCTCTGTGATTCCCGTAAAGAAACCACACAAAAAGCTATAGGTGGGAAACTACCCTGTCCCGAATGAAACAAATAATGTTCAGAGCTAAGACTCTACTCCTACACTAATCCCATCTCGAGGAGCTCACACTAACACTCAATCCTGCATGCTGGCATGATCGTCGTCCGAATTCGAAATCCAGAACGACCTAGTCTATGTACACCATCCGTCCTCCGCTCGCTATCGCGATGCGCTCCTGTTCCAGCATCCCAACTCTAGTTTCCCCCGAAGGGTGAACCGTCGTGAACCAGTCCGCCAAAGACATCTGACAAAGGGCGTTTGTCCGCCAAAGCACACACAGAAGACGCGAGGGTCAACTCCAAAGAATTACATAAATAATAGCACCAATAGATATAGATAAGAGAATAGCCACTTAGGCTTATAGCTAGGGATAACATCCTAGGGTTGCATATTCCATAATGAACTTAACAGCAATAATAACAATTAACATGTTCCAAATAGGATTAACAAATAACAATCACACTCGACAACTAAATCAGTATGCATGAATGCAGGATGATTAGTCAAACAACTTCTCCGACTCTCACTCGACACGTCGCCACGTGTTCTAGGTAAATTAAAGTCTCTAAAAGCTTACCCTAAGGTAAAGTCGATTCTGCGACAAAAGACACTTCTTCACATCAACATAATAACTCATGATGATCTCCGGATCATCCGACTCATCTCAATCCGACGGTCACAACTGCTCAACAAGCAAAGAGTATCGCATACTCGGAAACTACCGGTTTCCCGGACTTATCCCCAGGATAGCCCAACAATTAGGCATGTCAAGTCGATCCAACCCCCTGGGTTGAACATACGGACTCGCACACGCAACTCCCACGATTAGGCATGTCGAGTCGATCCAACCCATCGGGATGAACATACGGACTCGCACACGCAACAAATGACAACGCCAAGTCGGTTCACTCAAAAGAGTCGAACATACAGACATTGCGCGTGTCCAATGACTATCGCCGAATCGATCCAATCCATCGGATTGAACATACGGATCCGCGCGAGTCGAAAGGTTATCGCTGAATCGATCCAATCCCTCGGATTGAACATACGGATTCACGCGACTCCCACAATTAGGCATGTCGAGTCGATCCAACCCATCGGGATGAACATACGGACTCGCACACGCAACAAATGACAACGCCAAGTCGGTTCACTCAAAAGAGTCGAACATACGGACATTGCGCGTGTCCAATGACTATCGCCGAATCGATCCAATCCATCGGATTGAACATACGGATCCGCGCGAGTCGAAAGGTTATCGCTGAATCGATCCAATCCCTCGGATTGAACATACGGATTCACGCGACTCCCACAATTAAGCATGTCGAGTCGATCCAACCCATCGGGATGAACATACGGACTCACACACGCAACAAATGACAACGCCAAGTCGGTTCACTCAAAAGAGTCGAACATACGGACATTGCGCGTGTCCAATGACTATCGCCGAATCGATCCAATCCATCGGATTGAACATACGGATCCGCGCGAGTCGAAAGGTTATCGCTGAATCGATCCAATCCCTCGGATTGAACATACGGATTCATGCGAGGTAAAATGGCAATCGCTGAATCGATCCAATCCCTCGGATTGAACATACGGACTCACGCGTGCCTGAGTGACTACCGCTCACGATGACTCTTCGGGTCATCAATACTCTCACGAAGTCTCACGCTTTAGTGCAGTTTCATGCTCTCACAAGGTCTCACGCCTTAGTGGAGTTCCATGCTTTCCACAAGGTCTCACGCCTCAGTGGAGTATCCCGCATTCACAAGGTCTCACGCCTCGGTGAAGCTTCTCGGCTCATCCCTTGGATGACTAACAAACTGCTCAACGAGCGAAGGAGTACCAACATACTCAGAACTTACCAAACTCCTCAACACTTGGATCCGACGACACTCCTCACTTTTCCAAAACTATGATTTGACTTCCAATGCCTTCCTTCGAGGTTATTACCATTACTTAAAGGTTTTAGAGGTTGTTTAATGTCTTATGAGTTTTCTTTTCAAAATAATATCCTTTTTAGTCTTATCGAAATTCCTATAAGTTCTCGGGATCTCCTAATCCCCCAAATGACTCCAGAGAAGGTCTCGATCCAAAAATATCATAACAAGGCCCGAATCTCATTCGTCCTTTCAAGCTTCCTCAAAACTCTCAAAATAAAATCGGCATGACCTGCCCGCTTTTCTCACCGTTCAGAAACTCAGATTATAGTGCAAAAGCATAATTAACTCATCATAATCAATCAACATGTCATATGTCAATATCTTAAGCCATAACCACATAGCACCTAGCATATAAGGCATGCACCACACATCCTAAATTACCCAATTAGCACTTAGCATGTCATTCACTCATCAAAAACATTCAGTAGATGCATCATCTACATTGTCAGCCGAAGCCTCAGAAAACATTTTCCATTCACACACAATTCCAGTGCTTAAACAGTAAACAATGTCGAAACATCGACCCTAAGCATTAACTAGAGATTCAGTGAGAAGCCCTCACCTGTAGATTCTCCAGGACGATCTCCTAACACTTGTTCACAATCAAAGCCTTGCTCCTCTGGGAATTCCTCAAAATCACCTTTAGAGCAAAACCACAGAAATACTATTAGAATCTATCGAAAACTAAGCTATCGATACTTACTAAGGTTACTCGAAGTAATCTATACTCTAAGGTACGATAATCTAGCGCGAAAGACAAGTTTTCGGAAAAGGAAATTTTCCTCCTCCCCCTTAATAGGGCTCGGCCACTTTAGGTAATTATGGGGCTCGATTTTTCTTCGATCAAACTTGGTTCCTATGCTTTCATAAGCCGTAACTAAGGGTATTCTGAACTCGGAAAAATTATCGGATCAAAAACTGTCGCAGGGGTATTTTGGTCATGATTTTTAACTTAGGATTTTCAAAACTGAAATCCCAAAAATAAAATTTTGCAGGGACGTTACTAACGACGTTTATGACAACTAATCCTACTAACACTAAGCTAAGGCGATAGTTTTTAGTCTAAAGGTTGAAGCTTTACCTCAAAAACTCCAAAAATGGGTATTTAAGGCTAAAATTGATTCCGGCGACATAACGGAAAATCTAATCCGGCAGAAGTGATCTTGGGCACATATAGAAGAGGTTTAGAATCAGAAATGAAAGATTCAGGATAGTTTTGCAAAAACCCATAAACTATCCACTCAGAAAACTCTACAGAAAAGCTATGGAAAAAGCGATCAGAGGTAAGGATTAGCGACTATACCTCGAAACCTTGAAGCAGCAACTGATTAATCGACGATCAAGCAAGAGATGAAGAAAAACTCTTCTTCCTTCCTCTTCAATGGAGCTCGCGGGTTTGGGAGAGAAATGGAGGAGTTCTTGTAAATTTTCTCACCTTTCTTGCTATATGTAGAAGATGGAAATTCGCGGCGAAATGAAAGTTTCGCGAATCTGATTTTTCCGGCATCATTCTCCATGAATTCTAAGATAGGTTTTGGCAAAGGAATTCCTAAGCTAAGAAGATGTCTCCTTGTATTTTTGGCAACTAATGCAAAGTCGGTGCAAAGTCGGTGTAAAACTATTTTACCCGATAAGTTGCTTTTTGCATCGAATGTCGGAATGGAAAACTTCCTTCTGAAGAAAGATTGAAATCATCAAGAGAAATGGGTGTACGCGTGTAGAATATCCATTTGAAGCTCTGAATAGATAAAGTCTTCATTGTCGGGAAATTATAGCGTTTTGGAATACCAGGGATTCGGTTTCGGCAAACTTCCGATGATTGGAATCGGACGTTCGTAGATCCTAGAGTTTCGCCTCGAAACGATTTTGATATATGGAAAAAGAGAAGTTCTAACATTTCTCTGAAGATTTTTGGAATTAACTTCCATCGTGCCTAAAAGTGAAAATTAGCTACATACTAGGGTTTCTGACCTAGGTTTAAGCGTAAAACGATCGTGCTATAACTTTTATCGATCATAATGCAATCCTTGAACTTTTCCTGAACTTTCTCCTTCATAAATATATTTCATTTGGTAAACTCTTGTTCAGGTTTCCTTTCACGATACATCAAGCCTAATCGTAAATGGAAATCTCTTCCACTTATTCTAAGCTTAAAAACTTGGGTCTTACAGAGAGTATCTGAAAAAGACTATTTCCGCTCCTAGAGCATTGTTTAAGCGAAATTTAAAACCGGTAGAAAAATAAGAACCTAAGGGTATTTTTCCCATGACCAGTGTTCCGATACAGAACTATAGACTGTACGCAGGATAGGTTTCACTTCACGGAAGCCTGATAAAGCTAGACGTTATCTCCTCGGGGACTTTAAATAAGACCCTGAATAAAGAGTTTTTCTATTCGGAGCTTCTAACAAAGTTTCCATCCTCATTGCCTCATTTCTTTCGACGTTTGTGATCTTTTTCCAGAAGAAAGTTTCTTCACCCGACGTCAATTGCAAAAAGTAGTTATGCAGCATATTTTGATGCAGATTGCGTTCAAGCCATTTTCTCACTTAAATGAATTCCGAAGCAAGTATCGACCTTTTATGAAGGATACTTAGCTTGGTTGCATAATATGACAATGTCATATTTATTCTAATTGTCTCACAGTTATTCTTTTTTTTTTTGGAAATACCAAATGTATATATAATAGGTGAAAGCCAAATAGTACAAACAATCATCCAAGAAAGCAAAAAGAAGCATGCTAGAGCCACTCAGGGCTCATCCAAATCAAAAGAAAAAAGTACTACTAAAAGATACTAACTACTACTGGATCAGTGAAGAAAAAACAAAGATAAAAGAAACTAAAGCTATGAGAAAGGAAACAGAGAGTCAGTCATCCAGAAACAAGCATAGTAGCTAGGAAAAGAAATGTAGCCACACACTCTCAGACTTCAACCAAAGGCCTCCAACAAAAGCAAAGCAAATTAAGATCTTCTGTCCAAGCAAACCCAGAGAGGTTCTTGTCTGTCTACTCCTTCTTTTGCAAGTTGATCAGCTTTGTCATTTACCTCCCTATAAATGTGCTGGATTCCATGACATTGAACTTGGCTGACCAAAAAATATATATGATTCAGTTCATCGATCAGCGAGCTTGGTCTTCGTTCTTGAGAATTTGTCCATCCCACCGCTAGCATAGAATCGCTCTCGATGTAAATATTATTGAACAGGAACTGTTGACAAAAGAGGAGAGCCAAAAGGATGGCATTGACCTCTGCTTCATGAGCCCATCTATGTCCTAAGCTCTTAGAAAAATAGCCTAGGATTTCATTATTGTGATTACGAAGCACTCCACCAGCTCCACTTGGTCCTAGGTTACCTTGAGAAGCCCCATCAACGTTGAATTTTAGGTAACCTAGAGAGGGAGGTAACCATACATTCATGCGTGGAACATCGACTTTCTTCCCTATCTTTATACTACAGAAATTCTCAGAGAATTGATGTAGAGTATAGGGACATTCCTTCCAAATTGATTTTGTCCACCAAGCCACCCTTAGAAGGTGTAAGGCCCACACCTCCTTAGCTTTGAAGAGTTTGCTGTTAAAAGGAATTTCATTTCTATTTAGCCAGATTGTCCACACCAATGCGAAAGGAGTAATGTTCCATAACACCAAATTTGAAACTGAGGCAAGCGCACTCCATTCTGCAGCTACGTCCCCCAAAGATCTTGGTACTACCCATGAAAGCCCTTCTCAATCAACGATGGCACACCATAGTTTCCAAATCACACGGCAGTGGAGAAACAAGTGGTTGCTTGATTCAGTAGTTGATCCACAAAGAGAACATAAGCCATTATCAACCAGATTTATCGCTCTTTTCAAGAGATTGTCTTTTGTAGCAATCTTGTTGTTGCATGCATGCCAAAACAAAAGGTTTACCTTTGGGGGTACTGCTTTGTTAATCTTTGCTGGAGTTTCAGGATTTGTAGCATCAAAAGCCTTTTTTTCAACCCATTGGTAGAGGGATTTTACTGAGAAGATTCCAGTGTTATCCAAACCCCACATTAGTCTATCAGATGCCCCTGAAGACGGAAATCTAGCATTGATGGTGTTCAAAAAATCGTTGTAGATTGGCACTTCCCAATCAAAAAAGGTTCTTCTGAAAGCCAAGTCCCACACCCATCTCCCATGGACAATAAACCCCACATCAACAATCATATCCGTCTTATTAGAGCAGGTAGCAAAAACTCTGGGAAATTTAATGTTCAAGGGTTTTGAGCCTATCCACGGATCACACCAAAACCGTATATTTTTCCCGTCTCCCACCTTGCATAATAATCCTTCCTTGAGACCTTTTGAAAGCAAAGAGTCTTCTTTCAGAGTATTCACAATATCCAGTAACACTGTTGACCAGTTTCTTCCATCAATCATAGCTGAATGAAATAAAAGAACCTTTTCATCAAGCTTGTATTTTGCTGTGATTATACCTCTCCAAAGACTATCCTTTTCTACTCCATACCTCCAGGCCCATTTGAGCAGTAAAACCTTGTTCTTCCAGCTTATGAATCCTAACCCGAGGCCACCCGAATCTTTTGATTTGCAGATTGAGGACCATGATATCCAGATCATCTTTCTTCCACCATGGCTATTGCCCCAAATGAAGGTCCGAATGATTTTTCCAATCTCTCCGAAAACTCCAATCGGTACCTTAAGAATAGACATTTGGTAGGTAGGAATAGAAGCCAGCGTTTTCTTTGCAAGTACTAGGCGTCCACTCAAGGATTGGAATTCAAGGATCGGCTTTTTCTCCTGATTTTGTCCAAGAGAGGATCCCAAAAAGCTCTTCTCCTAGGATTACCCCCTAGTGGTGTTCCCAAATACTGGATAGGTAGCTTACCACAGCTCCAGCCATAAAAATTAGCCAAGGCTTCCACTGCTATACAGAAATATTACATCCAATTAAGGTTGATTTGGTCATATTGATTTTCAGACCTGAGGCATACGGCTAGCAAAGCATTGCATAAGAGGTCCAACTGATCAAGATTGTTTTTACAAAAAAGCAATGTGTCGTCCGCGAACTGAAGGTGATTCAAACGAAGATCGGGTCCAATTCTTACCCCGCTGAACTTTGTATCTACCAACAATTGATTGAGCATGCACGATAAGCCATTAGCACAGAGATTAAACAAGAAGGGGGATAAAGGGTCGCCTTGGCGCAGACCTTTTTCAATGTTGAAAAATTATGTTGGTGATCCATTCACCAAAATCGCCAAGGATGCGGAGGAAATACAGCTTTTCATCCAGGCAATCCATTTGTTGCCAAACTTCATAGCATAGAGTATGTCAATCAAGAAATCCCATTCGACATTGCCGTAGGCCTTTGCAAAGTCAAGCTTCAGCAGAAACCCCCTTCACGATTCTTGTTAAGATAATCCCCAACCTCATTTGCAATTAAAATGCAGTCGGCAATTTGACGTCCTTGAGTGAACTCAAATTGGTTAGGGGAGATCAACCTAGGCATAACTGATTTCAATCGAGCAGCCAAAACTTTAGAGATCAACTTGTACGCACTGCCTATCAAGCTTATAAGTCTGTAATCCGCTACCAGTTCTGGTTTATTGCATTTTGGAATGAGACAAATGAAAGCTGCGTTGAGACCTTTCACTAATTTACCTGAGTGATGGAACTCTTCGAAGAAGTGGAAAATGTCCATCTTTAACACTGGCCAAAAGTGCTTGAAGAAATTGAGATTGAACCCATCGGGACCGGGGGCTTTGTTCCCATCACAAGTCTTCACCACTTCCCAAATTTCCTCTTCTGAAAACGGCTCTTCTAAAACCGCTGCTTCTGATCTAGATAGTTTGGGGAGGTTATAGCATCGCAATTTAGGTCTGGACCTCTCATCTCTGGACAAGAAGGTTTTGAAATGGTTCAGGATAGAGAGTTTAATCAGATTTGGATCTTCTACCCTCTGGTCCCCAACTTTCAGATAGGTAATGTTCTTCCTGTTATGGCGAGCTCTGCACACTGAGTGGAAGAAAGACGAATTTTTGTCTCCCTCCTTAAGCCATTTGTGTCTTGACTTTTGCCGCCAAATGCTCTCCTCCTTTCTGTATTGATCCCATAAAGAACCTATGATCTCAAATCTCTGCTGTCGTAGTTCCACAGAAGTGCCTTCTTCTTCTAGTCTGGTCATCACATTTTGCAAATTTTCCTCTAAAGCTTTGATCACTTCTCCATTGCCCCTTGGTTTGTATCCCTTCCAGCTTCTGATCTTATGTTTAAGAGTTTTCAGTTTTTGTCTCGGAGGGAGTAAAAGCTGCACCATTAAAGCTTTTTGGTTGCAAGGTGAAATCAAGGTCCTCACTGGAGTTCACTACAACCTGAACCATCTTGTCATTGATTAGGACCTTCAGATTTTGGTGGGGGATTGAAGGCGTTGAAGCCTCTATCAACAGTTTAGCAACATCGTATCTCTGTGTCTTTTGTCTCCTTATCAAGGCAGATGAATTTTCCAAAAGCCTTTGCTACCTCCATGAAAAAATCCTCTCTCCAAACACCAAGAGGGACGTTTCTCACCGATAGCCACACGAAATGTCTGGTTGGAGTAGAAAAAACAGTGGCAGGTTGCAAACTCAAAAATAACAGGCTAAGGTCTGGTTTTTCAATCGACAAAAAAAATCCCATATCCTCCTTGCTATTGAATTCCAGAGCCACTTCCAAGGGTCCCATCGCTATTATCCTTATACTGTTATAACCTATAGAGTGAAGAAAGTTGTGAATACACATTGGAGTCTGGGGTGACCGCAAAGAGCCGATTGCAGTTTTCTCCAATCGCATATCATCTTCTTTCGTTGAGGAGGCTCGTATAACTGGTTCAGAATCCTCCAATTTCTGGGGTTTCTGTTTCCATACTTGCACAGGCTTTTGTTTACTAGAAGAGGTCTTTCTGATTTTATCTTCCTTCGAAAACAGAGAAAATCTTGCCTTGCTCAACATCCAGTGACGTCCATTAACCCTTCTGCCATTAAGTTCATCAATCGCCAGGTTCGCCATTTGAGCCTCCAAGAATCTGGCAAAGCCAAATTTTGACTGCCTATTTCTTTTTCGAAATTTTTGAACATAGAGGCCTTCAAGGTTCCCTAGCTTGGAAAATATTTCTTTCACCTGGTGATAGGTAGTGGATTCAGCAAGATTGTCAATGAAAACCGTGCATCCCGAGGGGGTATTTACATGATCAGAAACATGGTCCCTTCTTCTAGTATAGTTTATGACTTTCTCCTTAGGTCCTTTGTCCCTGCTTTTGGAGCCACCTCCATAGTCGCTGAATCTGTTTCCAGACTTACTAAAGCCCTCGGAAACACCTCTTCTTGGTACAGGATTGCCATATGCCGCTTTTTTCTTGGTACAGGATTGCCATAAGCCCCGTCTTATTCTTTAGCTCAGTTCTTACTCGTTTATTTGTTCATTGATCATTTTAATTTTCTTAAAATGATCCTAATTTATATTTTATTATTTGATAAAACTCCCCATAATTTTCAGTATAATAATATAGGCTTTTTAGCCCCTGATGTTTTAAGTTTGTGCAAATTCTGCCCCTATCTATTTTGTCGATGTTTCTACCCCTCATATTTTTAAACAGTGCACCATCTACCCCTCACGGAGGGGTAGACGGTGCACTGTTTGAAAACATGAGGGGTAGACGATGCACTGTTTGAAAACATGAGGGGTAGAAACATCGACAAAAATAGAGTAGGGGCAGAATTTGCACAAACTTGAAACATCAGGGGCCAAAAGTGCTTTTTAGCCAATAATATATCATCCCTATGTTTTTCTTTTAACTCTATGAGTTAAATCCTAAACTACCCAAATTAGCTTACATCCATTATTTATCCATTAACAAGTGTGGCACCAGGGAAATCATGGCACGTTGCCTCAGACACCACGAACCACACATACAACATCAAATATCTATTCCAAATGCAACTTTTATTCATTTTTCAACCTTCTCTATATTCACTAAGTGTAAGTGCCAAACCCTCTCACCTTGAGTCAGACGCACGAGCTCCCTCTCTCACTTTGATCTCGTATTTCTTCCTCATCATCCAAAGCAGAAATCTTCTTTCTCTTTTGGTGAACACAACCTATGTATAGCAGCCCCATGGAGATGAAGAAACGCATACAGCAACCATCATGAATTTCTTTTCCTCAGTGCCAATGATCAGGGCCTTGTACAAGAATTTTGGGGCCTTAGGCAAAAATGTTAAAATGATTTTTTTTACAAGAATCTTAAAGAGACTTAGTATCTATTTATAATCTATAATCTATCTATCTATCTATCTATAATCTATAATCTATCTATAATATATATAAAGGGAGAATTTGTGCAACCTTGAGGGCAAAATAGTAATTTAAGACTTCATTGCACTACAATTGAATTTTCTTCATGGATATTTTAGTAAAAATACACATTATTTTCCTATGATTCAATCCTGGCCGTTTATATCTTTGTGGCAACACTTCAGCAGGCCCCGTTTGGAAAAACAGCTTAATTAAGCGCTTATGGTCATAAACGCTTATGACATAAGCGCTTATTCAGAAGCTATTTTTAAAAATTTATTGAAATAAATTAAAAATAAGCTGTATATAAGCATAAGCTGTTTTTCATAAGCTGTCTTGAGTAGCTTATGAAAATAAGCTGAAAATAGCTTATGGCCTGCCATAAGCTGTTTGCATAAGCTCTCTTAAACACTGGCATAAGAGCTTATGCTGTAAGATAAGCTCAAATAAGCTCTTCCAAACAGAGCCTAAATTTGCTGCTCTTCTTTATTCCACCGTTTCATTCTTCTGGGTTTCTCACTTCCTTTCTTTTGTAACGCCCTCAACGTTTCTTCTCCATAATAAACTTTTCCAGCGGTTCCTTAATTTTATTTCGTCGGTCTCTCTTTAAACCCCTTTTCGTGGTTCTGAATCTCCTATTCTTAGTGGATACGACGCTCTGTAGAGACCAAGGGAGGAGAATGCAGGCGCTGGTCTTGGATGAGGGAACGAGAACGCGGTTGAATCTGGGCTCAAACTCTATGCCATATATCTCCTTCTCCTTGATGCTACTACTTTCAAGTCTCGAGAATTAGGGTTTTCTGCATCAAATTCACATCTTCCAAACCCTCGCTCTCCTTCATGCCACCGATCTGCATCTCAATCCAATTCACTACCTCTGAATCAGTACAGCAATATGGCATGACATTCCTTTTTGTATTTATCTTTGCTTTAATAGAAATCTCATGTGCATCTTCCAGCTTTTGCAGAATTCTATTCCGTTGCAGTATATTACACATTTACACTTATATTGGTCTTTTGATTCTACTATATGAATATCAACATAAGGTATATCGCTTCTACTGAATAGCTCTTCTACCTCTGCGAAACTAAGGGTCTGTTTGATAACTGTTTTTAAAAACAGTTTTCTGTTTTATAAAATTAAAAAACAAAAAAACTTGTTTGATTAAACTGTTTTCTCAAAATTAATTTAAGAACAGTTTTCTATTTTATTGTTTTAAAAACAAAAAAATCAGAACAGAAAAAACCTGTTTTTGTTTTCTGTTTTTTAATTATGTTTTAGAAACAGCAAAAACACGGAGAACAGGTTGTTTTCCTGTCTCTCATTAATGGCATGATTGTAATTAACAGTAACTAGAAAAATAAGGTTTCTACTAAACACGGTCCTTCCTCTTTCTCTTCACTGCATCTGATGCTCCCCTTTCTTAAACATCGCTTCTCACTAGAGTTGGCTGGCCGCTCCGATTATCAGGTTTTCGATCGTACTTTGGCTGTTATGGAAGCGTCCTGGGTGGGTGAATTGGGGTCGGATGGTATTCTTGGAGTATTGGGTCTGTTGAGGTTTACATATTTCAGAAAAAAAGGGTTTCAGTTGGATTTCATTTTTTGGTCAATCAAGGATCTAGTTCTGCAGTTTTTTTTGAATTAGACTACTTTTGAACAAAACATCATGCCTTTTAGATGGAACAAATGGTAATTACAATTTATAATTGCCCTTATCTGTTCTTCCTTTCGAATTGTGTAATCGTGTTGTAGATATGGGGATCAGTTATTGTTCTGTGCTCCTCTGTACTCTGTAGTTATGTTTGTCCCATTAATTAACTATGAGTACCTTTTGTTTCCCCTCTCACAAAGTATTCGTTCTTTGTGTGTGATACTAGTACTTTCTAGTTTCTAGCAATCTAGTTGGGATAAGCCAGTTCAGCTTATTTAATCGGCTAATGGTGCGTGACTATCTATGGGTGAGGGGGGTGGGTAGCGCGCCATGTCACTATGTCAAATTAAGGGCTAGTAAAATGGTTCTTGCAATAAATTTCTTGGGATGTTGATGATTGGTCTCTGCACGCATGACCAAGTTGGATGGGTGCCCCAAACTATCTATCTGATGCTGGTTTTTATATCTTGTATTTGGTACTTATGTTTCTTTGTACAAGTGTTTAGGCAAGAGTTGTATTGGGGTCTCAATAGTTTGTCACTTCCCATGTGGTTTCTTGCTTTCTACTTCCTTCTTGTATTCGGTTCTAACACCCATGGTGCTAGTTATGAATACAAAACTGTTTTCAACATATAAATTAATATATGTCATGTGGATTTATGTTACACTATGCTTTTTAAAACAAGTTTAATTTTATTCAAAAATCTTATGATGAAAATTAATTTATTCAATAAATTCATATTCTTAATATTTTTTTTCTTAAATGCATCCAAACGCGTTTTCTATTTTTTTTCTTCTAAAACTTGTTTTTAGAATAAATTTATCAAACATGTTTTTGTGTTTTTTTGTTTCCAAAATTGTTTTCAAGATATAATTACCAAACAAGTTTTTTTTTAATATTGTTCTAAAAAATGGTTCTTAAAAATCATTTTAAAAAACAATTTTAAAAACAAGAAAACTGAAAACACAATCAAACAGGCCCTAACTTATCTTTCTGCTGAATTTTGACTCAATGTTTTCTATTTCCTATTTGCATCCAGATAGCCCCAATTTCATGCCTCATTGAGTTTTTTCCTACTACCAGTCCTCAATAATGAGAAGGGATTTCATGGATGGATTTGTAGGATTGTTAAGGTTTTCATGAGGTAAGATATCACTGAGCTCCTTTCGCAACAACTTTTTCCTTCACTTTTGTTGATATAAACATCTAACAAGGGGCAGACATGTAGCAGCATACGCACACATGTGATATGCTTTCATCATATTATGGATTTGATTTTCAACTTTTTATGAATCAGGAACTCTGTAGTCTGTAATCAAGATGAACAATCATTCTATGTAAATGGAAAAGTGATCAGGGTCATGTGGTGCATGGTGATCCTAATATAAGCAAAAGTTGCATCAGGAACGTGTTTTTTGAGGTATCTACTACACTGTTTTGATTTGTACTTTCGGTCATTATTGTTTCTGGAATGGAATAGAAGATATCCTTAGAATATGATGAAGTATGAGTATGTATTTTTCAGATCCCTCCAGGCTCTATATTCCAATATTCTCATGTATCCCCATCGCAGATTTGTAATTTTTTTCCCTGATTTAAAGCTTTCCACTAAATCAGTTAGTATTACAGCTAGAATAATTTGTTCCATTTTTTCTAATTTGTTCTCATTTCTCCTGAACTAATTTTAGCAATATGATGATGTTTAGGCTTCTGTAATATGCTTAACTTTATTTTGTGACTTTTTAATTTCTGAGGTAGGAGAAGGAACTCCTTTCGTTAGATTTCTTTAGTGCGGTGAGGAGGAGGAACATGGTGGTTATGATCATCAGAAAATGGAACATAGTGCATTCGGTCATTTGGAGGTGGGGGTGCTGATGCTAATTTTCCTGTGACACCAAACATGGTTTCTGATTTTGCAACACCATCTTATGGTGGTGACAGTTTTTCTCTCAAGAGAAGGAGGGAAGATGGTGGTTTCTCATGTAGAGCTTCATCCCCTGTTATCCCCCAAGTAAGCACTAATTAAAGTGATTAATTTTATGTTCCAAAGTTGTTTATTGAGAGTACATTTTAGTCTTGAAGATGTTCAAGGTTCTATCCATTTCCCTTTGGTTACTATCTTTACTCACAGGTTTTTGGGTTTGAAATGAGGGAAAACTCCTTTGAGGGCCATACCCAGAGGTAAGCTGCATTTTGCCTCTCATTGTTCTATTTAAAATATGATTTTCGAATATTTTGGTAATATACTACTGAAAGGTTGTTTCTTTCCTTAAATTTCAGTTTCTAAAAGGATTAAGAAAATGTGCATGGACTAAGGACAGGTTTGATTACTTCCAATATATGCAATTTCCCTATCTTGAAATCATGAAATCTGTTGTTGACGCTTTTTGTTTGTACTCTCATTCATCCAAATATTCATAATTGAATGCTATATATGTGTACTACTATATTTGATATGTCATATTTTGTTCATAGACAAGCATATGTGAAGCGTAGCCACTCATGCCTCCAGAATGCAATTCACACTCCATCTTAGAATGGAAGACCGAAGATGACACAGAAAAAGAGAGAGCTGTAGAAATAGAGTTTGGCCTGCATGTTTGATGTTTGGTTTGATTTGTCACCTTGAAGTTATTTCTAAGTGATCTCACAATAGCATTCAGGATAGAAATTTTAGACGTAGAAAGTGGTTCCACATTATCACCAATCTCATTTTCATCAAGAGCTTCATTTAACTATTTCACTTCTGCCTCCGGTACCAAGAGAGTCAAGACATCTTTCTTTGAGCACAATAGAATTTTGTAGTTCAGGAACTGTATTATCACTAGCATTTTGTAAAATTTCCTTAGAACCATACTACCATTAAGATAACATATTTTTTTCCAACCAATTTTTCAGTAGATTAATAATGGCTCATGATCATTCCTTCATTTTCTATGGGCTGATAAATGAACAAGGGATTGCTTGGAAAAGAACAACAATTTGATTTTAATCTTACTGTGATGCTATCCTTCACTAGACTCACCCTATAAACTCAACAATTTGATTTTAATCAATGTGATTATTGAACCTGATAACTTTGTAAGGCATGACTCAGGACTTATTTTTGACATGTTTTTCTTTTATGTTTTTCCAATATGTTTGTTCTGACTTCTTTCTTCGTGTTTTTATCACAAATGCATTTAAAAGCTGACGATGTACGATGTACCTGCCTAATGGTTGAAATTTTGAAACTTATATTAAATATTAAATGTAATTAAAAACTGCTAATGATTGAAATTTTGAATTAAAAATGAAAAATTAAAATTAAAACTGAAAGTCAATTGTTAAATATCAGTCCGCCTATTCTACTTTTGTTTGAGTAACTGAAATAATAACTGAGCTTCTACAAGATTTTACATGAATGTCATTAACTATTTAAATTCTTCAATTGGTAGTTTCTTGGTTCCTATTTTAATAATCAAATTACATATCCCATAAGTTTAATCAATTTTGTTTTTATGGATTTAATATGATTGGTTTTTTGATACATCGGAAAATGGATTTAATATGATTGACCTACCTTAACAGGTTACAATATAAGAAAACGAATATATAAGGTAGGGTTTGAAAATTCTATGTAGAACAAACAGAACGGGTAAATCCAAATATACAAATCATGATAGTGATATAATTTAATTAACCTGAGTAGATAGATGGAGAATTCGTAAGAGATAAAGGAGTTCAATATGTTCCTCTGGAGAACAAACACAGGTTATCCGAGAAATATGTGCAAACAATATAAACAAATAAAAAATCCATGATATTGCCCCACAAGTATTTTAAAGACATTTTATTGACTAATTTTTTGTTTAAAAATATTGAATTCCCATTTAAAAAATGTGTTTTAGGTCTTATGATTGTATCAATCAATCTAACGACTAACATGGTGGGTGAATTTGTGATTAAAATCTTTGCTTCGTCTGATGACAAAAAATAAAGTACTTCTAAAAGAAAACTCAATGAACAAATACTAGACATTAATTATATTTAATATTATTTTTTTTTAAATCAAATATTAATTATATTTAATGTTATTGATTGAGGTAATTTCAGTTTAACGATTATTCAATTTCTCCTCAAATTAAGTTATAACTTACAATGGATAGAAATATACAGATTTAATAAGCAATAAAAAATATATGAAGCTTTTTGTGAGCATCAGCAACAAAGAAACTTTGTGAGTTTCTCTATGACATGTCATCTAAAATAAAGTTTTTTAACTGTTGCAGAAAATGAAGTTTCTCCACGTGGCAAGCAACTTTGCTCCAAAGTTTCTTTCTAGATTTCTAGAGAAACTTTGCTTAAAGTTTCTCTTCCAAATTTAATGATTAAAAAATAAATAAAAAACAAATAAAAAACAAATAAAAAAACAAATAATTATTTTTTTTATATTTGAAACAAGAGAAGAGGGACAAAATAACAAACATAATTGAGATGATTGAGTTAATTTTGAATAACTCAACAGAATTAAACAAACAGATGAGATATTTGCTCTGTTATCAACGTTAAATTAAATTTGTACTCCATTGCAATTTTTTCTTCACAGTTCACATCCTTTCTGATAGTGATTTTTTCTTCAAGAATGGATGGCAACCACAATTTCAATGCTTTCTACAATTGGATGAAAAACGCTGAACCTTCAAATGATCAAAATACCCAAACATCCCAAAACTCTTCAAATCCTGCACCTTTCCCAGACATGGGAAATATTTCCATGCATCCATTGCCTATCCATTTTGCTCCACGAGTAGCAAATATGGGTAATCCATTTGCAATGTCTAGCCAAAATTGGGGAAATTTTCAACATGTAATTAATCCCACCATGATTGGGGGAGCTTCAACGGAAAGTAGTGCTGATCAACGGCCGCAAACACCGACGGGGGCTGTAGAAGAGTCTCAAGTTCCGAATATTTCATCCGATGTCGATGCTGATGCTAGAATTGGTGAAGAATGTGGAAGGGTGAATGGTCGCTCAAATCAGAAAGTAAGATTTACACTGGCGGAAAATACACTTCTGATTCAATCATGGCTCAATATTTCAAAAGATCCAATTAAGGGAAATGATCAAAAATCAGATACTTTTTGGTCAATAAGCCTATTCTTTTGCGTTTCTAGTGCCTTTCCAATCTCAAATTAAGTTATAACAAAAATAAGAATTAATTAAAATGAAATATAAATAATAAAAATATAAAAAGGTGAGGTATATTATGGGGTTCATTTAAGAAACTTTTTAGAGTTGCTGGGTCGGAGTAAAAAGTGAGTAGAGTTGATTAAAGCGGTTTAAATGACGTGGTATTACCAAAATTTAAATTAGAAACTCTAATGAATTTCTTGGATAATGATGGCCTAAGTACATTAGTTAGAAAAAAACGTTCTGAACATTAATTTCCAATTTTCATAGTTTTTTTAACGTGATTTCCATAGCTTTGCAATTTATCCACTAAGATTTTTTTTTTTTGTTTATTACAAGAGGAAGAGACCCATTAAGATTGTTTAATTCTCTCCGATCTGTTTTAATTTTGAATTTTTTTAAAATTTAATTTTGATTTCAATCATTGCAATTTTAATGACAATTAAATTTTGTTATTAGTATTATTTAATGTATCGCTTAAGTGGTAGGATTTTAGGGACATATGAGTTGGGTAGGGGAGGTCTAAGGATTGATTCATCAGCTTCTCTAAGTACCTGAACCTTTATGTTTATATAAAGGAAAAATAGGATTATTCTTTTGATACATTCTCTTTTCAACACAAAACTGAGATATTGGCTAAAGTTGAAAATAGTAAATATGAATTTAACATCTAAACTGAAAAAGAAAAGAAAACTAACTATTATTTTTCCTATTTATCATTTTTATTTCAAAAATTTCACCAGAACAATCATTAATCTCATTTTTATTCATAATGTAGTTATTACAAATCCAGAAAAATATAAATAAAATAAGAGTTTTTTTAGTATCTATTATTAGCTCATATATATTACTTTAACCCTCTATAATAAAATATTAAATTAGATAATGAGACTTTTAGATAAAAAGGGCAAAAATGACAAATAAAAAATTATTGCGCTTTAAAAAAAAACAAACAAGGTTGGGACTTCATATAGCTAATAATTGTATATTTGCATGGTACTACATTTTTTTTGTAAGTAAATTTTTTTTTAAAAAAAAGTACAAATTAATTGAAAAATTATAAATATAATAAACAATAATAAAAATTGATAATTCTTTTTTAGCTAAGAATGACTTTAAAACTATTAAATTTTATATAGAAAAAAATTAAATAATGTAGCATTTAGAAAAATAGGGGTAAAAACAATAAATAAATAAAATGATAGCGCTTACAGAAGATAAACAAACGTCCTCGAAGGATAGCTCAAATGGTCAGAGATGGGGGACATATGCGTTGGGGAGGGGAAGGTACAAAGATCAAACCTGTTTGACTTCTTACGCTTCTAATATGCTCCTTAGGTTTTTTTAACCAAAAATTTTGGGCCTAATTTTTTTATGGGGCCTTAGGCACCTTTTTGGCCTAAAGGCTTCCACGGCCCTTCCAATGATCACCGACAGCAACCACCACAGTTGTCCACACTATCATTCTTCTTCTCCCTTGGCAAGACCCAAACGCACACCATGGTCCCTCTTCCCTCCCTCACGTGATTTCTTTCTTTGGCAGCCACCACCTCCATTTCCTTCAACTTTTTCTCATCTCAATCTTGAGCTTTTGATTTTGAGTTAGAGGTTGGTTTAACTTCAAACTTTGCATCAATAATCTTGTATACATGTTTTTATGTTCATAATGATAGCTTATATGCATAAATGATAGGTTTGATGATAGTTATGTTGAAAAAGGTTGTAATTACCTATTTTTCTCAATTCTTAGGCTTTAATTGTGTTAGAGTCATCCATATACTTATGGTCTTTGTATTAGTTGTTTATATATGCTTTAATTTGAGCTATGTAAAACCAATTTTAGAAAAATCATAACTTTGAAATTTTAGGGTTCCAAATTGAGGCTTTTTTATTCTAGTGCCTTGGGGAGAGTATAAGCATGCGATAATCAATTCTTATGCCTTATTAATGATGCACGATGCCTAGGAATTAGCTTGTAGTAAAAGAAAACATTGTAACACCCCGATTTCGGTGGCGTCACTTTAGTAACCAAAAGTAAACTTAATGCGGAAAAACGTGAAATATTTTTTTTCGATAATAACTAAGACAAGACTGAATTAAATAAAACCCAAAAGCGAAAAGCAATAGAACTAATATACAATATATAAACAGCCCCCGCTGTAAGTAACAACCTCGTCACGAGTAACCTCCAGTGACGGAAAGAAAAGTGCAACGCCCGTAGGCAATATATACAAACCAAATGAAAAGGGTGAAGTGCCCGCAACACCATCCCTCAAAACTGAGAATCAGCTGACCCAATGGCCTGAAAATAAGACCTCCTAAGTCCAACCAACTCTCTGTAATTCCCGTAAGGAAACCACACAAAAAGCTATAGGCGGATCTACCCTGTCCCCTAAGTAACAAATGAAGCAAGACTGTCAGAGCTAAAACTCTACTCCTACACTAATCCTAACCAGAGGAGCTCATACCAACACTCAAACTATGTGCTAGCATGATCGTCGTCTGAATCAGAATCCAGAACGACCAAGTCTACCAACCCTATCCGTCCTCCCCTCGCAACCGCAGTACGCTCCGATGCTGGACTCACGGGCTTAGGGCCCGGACCCTGATCATCAATGATCGCAACAGAGGGTGCACTAGACCCTGCCGAAGGCACTCCCACTGGAATCTCCTCTGAGGGATCCTCCTCCTCTGAAGATGACGGTGGCGGCGGTGCTCCTCCGAATCCTGGTCCGCAGTGAACGCCCGGTGGCAAGTTGAAGCTGATAGAGCATCGCCTCAACACTCCTGACCTCAAGAGTCCTCCACTGTCCACGTGGTCCTCCATGATGCGCCCCGAATACGTCGCTCGATGGCTCGCGGGTCAACCACCCACGACCCGGTGTCGTCCTGATCTATCATCTCGTACCTAATCCCCCCCGAAGGGTGGACCATGGTGAACCAGTCCGCAATACTCATCTGACAAAAGGCGTTGTCCGCCAAAGCACACACAGAAGACGCGAGGGTCAACTCTAAAGAACTATGTAGATAATAAACCCAATAGGTACAAATAATAGATAGCCACTTAGGCTTATAGCTAAAGATGTCATTCCTAGGGTTGCATGTTCCACAATAACATAAACACAATAATAGCAGATAGCATGTTCCAAATAGGTTTAACAATTACCAATCACACTCAACAACTAAATTAGTATGCATGTTGCATGATATGTATGCAGGTTAACCCAGTCAACCACATGCATTCCGGAAAAGGGATGGACATCAAACGGATCAGCCCTAACACCAGCCACGGTGGAGCCATTTCGGCCCGCGTGCCTCTTACTCCAACAGGGGTAGTCAGATCAGCAGTAAACCCGTAGGTCTGCCATTTCGGTCTGCTACAAGAGACGTCTACAAACGCCCTTTCACGGCATTCCGGGTCTTATGACCATTTTGGAAACCGACGAGGTCCAGAGTACGTCCTGTGTTAATACCTCATTAATGTTGCATGTATGCAAAATGATTAGTCAAACAACGTCTCCGTCCTCACTCGACACGTCGCCACGTGTTCTAGGGAAGTTAAAGTCTCTAAAAGCTTACCCTAAGGTAAAGTCGATTCTGCGACCAAAAGACACACTTCATAACGACACATAGCTGCTCCAACAGCACCACAACAAACGCTGCTCCAACAGCACAAAACAAACGCTGCTCCAACAGCACAACAATAAACGCTGCTCCAACAGCACAACAACAAAACGCTGCTCCAACAGCACAACAACAAACTCAACACTTGGATCCGACGACACTCCTCGTTTTTCCAAAACTATGATTTGACTTCCAATGCCTTCCTTCGAGGTTGTTATCATTACTTAAAGATTTTGAGGTTATTTAAGGTCTTATGAATTTTCTTTATAAAATAGATTCCATTTTGTCTTATCGCAAGTCTTATACATTTTCAGGATCTCCCAATCCCAAGTCGCTTCCAGAGGATGTCTCGATCCACTAAGCAAAAATTAAGGCCCGAACCTCGTTCGTCCTATCAAACTTTCTCAAAACTCTCAAAATAAAATCGGCATGACCTGCCCGCTATTCTCACCATTCAGAATCTCAGATTCCAGTACAGAGCATATTTAAATCATCACAATCAACAACATGTCATATATCAATAAATCGCATCATAGACACTTAGCACTTAGCATATAAAGCATGCACCACACATCCTAGATTACCCACATAGCACATAGCATGTAAGACAATCTCAAAAACATTCAGTAGATGAATCATCTACATTGTCAGCCGAAGCCTCAGAAAACATTTTCCAATCACACACAATTCCAGTGCATAAACAGTAAACAATGTCGAAACATCGACCCTAAGCATTAACTAGAGATTCAGTGAGAAGCCCTCACCTGAAAGTTCTCCAGAATGATCAACTAGTGCTTCCTCGCTCTCAAAGTGTTGGTCCTCGGGGAAATCCTCAAAAGCACCTTTACAATAAAATCACAGAATACTATCAGAATCTATTGGAAACTAAGCTATCGATAATTACTAAGGTTACTCGAAGTAATCTATACCCTAAGGTACGATAAACTAGCGCGAAAGACAAGTTTTCGGAAAAGGAAATTTCCTCCTCCTCCCCTATAGGGCTCGGCCACTTTTGGTAATTGTGGGGCTCGATTTTTCTTCGATCTAACTTGGTTCCTATGCTATCATTAGCCGTAACTAAGGGTATTCTGAACTCGGAAAAATTATCGGATCAAAAACTGTCGCAGGGGTATTTTGGTCATGATTTTTAACTTAGAATTTTCAAAACTGAAATCCCAAAAATAAAATTTTGCAGGGACGTCACCAACGACGTTTATGACAACTAATCCTACTAGCACTAAGCTAAGGCGATAGTTTTCAGCCTAAAGGTTGAAGCTTTACACCAAAAACTCCAAAAATGGGTATTTTAGGTTCAAATTGATTCCGGCGGAATTCCGGCGACATAACGGAAAATCTAACCCGGCAGAAGTGATCTTGGGCGCATAAGGAAGAGGTTTAGAATCAGAAATGAAAGATTCTGGATAGTTTTGCAAAAACCCATAAACTATCCACTCAGAAAACTCTACAGAAAAGCTATGGAAAAAGCGATCAGAGGTAAGGATTAGCGACTATACCTCGAAGCCTTGAAGTAGCAACTGATTGATCGACGATCAAGCAAACGATGAAGAAAATCTTCTCCTCCTTCTTCCTCTTTGTGGCCGCGGGTTTGGGTGGGGAAATGGGTAGTTTTTTTTGGTTTTTCTTCCTTTCTTTGCTATATATAGAAGGTGGAAATTCGCGGGAAAATGAAAGTTTCGCGAATCTGATTTTTCCGGCGTCATTCTCCATGAATTATTAGATATGTTTTGGCAAAAGAATTCCAAAACCATAAAGAGGTCTCCTTGTATTTTTGGCAACTAAAGCATAGTCGGTATAAAACTATTTTACCCGATAAGTTGCTTTTTGCAGCGAATGTCGGAATGGAAAACTTCCTTCGGAAGAAAGATTGAAATCATCAAGAGAAATGGGTGTACGCGTGTAGAATATTCATTTGAAGCTCTGAATAGATAAAGTCTTCATTGTCGAAAAATTCTAGGGTTTTGAAATACCAGGGATTCGGTTTCGGCAAACTTCCGATGATTGGAATCGGACGTTCGTAGATCCTAGAGTTTCGCCTCGAAACGATTGTGATATATGGAAAAAGAGAAGTTCTAACATTTCTCTGAAGATTTTTGGAATTAACTGCCATCGTGCCTAAAAGTGAAAATTAGCTATATACTAGGGTTTCTGACCTGGGTTTAAGCGTAAAACGTTCGTGCTATAACTTTTATCGATCCTAATGCAATCCTTGAACTTTTCCTGAACTTTATCCTTCATAAATATATTTCATTTAATAAACTTTCGTTCAGGTTTCCCTTCACATTACATCAACCCTAATCGTGAATAAGAAGTTTATTCACTTAGCATAAACTTAAAAACTCGGGCCTTACAAACATCAACCTTGAATCATCCATTTTTTGGCCGAGAGCTAGCACGTGTATTGGGGGAGAAAAATATTTTCTTAAAACTCTAGTAATGATGCATGATAATTAGGGTGATTTCGGGGAAAATTTTGGGTAGAGTTTTGTGGATGAATGTTTGAGCATGCTAAATGTTACTTTTCCCTTAAGTAATTAAGTATCATGTCTTATGTGAGAAGCAATGGAAATGTGGAACATATTATGTGTTATTTCAAACATGCTAAGTTCTACTTGTTCTTTAAGTTAATTAAGTTATGATATATGCAATTACTTGAAAGACCGCACATGAGCTTAGATTTGCGATGTATGTAGGAAATGAAATGAAAATGAAACTATAGACTTAAAATAGGGCTTGAGGCCGTGGACTTTAATGGAGAGAATAAGAAGAGAAAATGTCGGAAGCACTTGGAGCATGATTAGGATAATCAATTATGATTGTTGACAAGTTTTATGCTTTTAAATTTGAAGTTAGAACATTAATTGTGTACTTGCTACTTGCTTACTTGAAACTTGAGTTTTGTGTCAAATTCACTCATTCGGGGTAATCCTCTTATTCGTGCCTAAGTGTTGCATTCCTAAAGCTTAGAAAGCTTTTCCGATTTTGGTTAGTCATTTTAAGTCGAGTTGTTACTTAGTGATTAAGTAATCATACTTTTGCTTAAGGTTTGAGACGTGCAAACTTGGGACTCGAGGAAATTGGAATGCTTGAGGAAAGGCGAAGGAGAAAGAAACATTAGCAAAGGTAAGGGCAACTCTCCTAGTTATTAGTTATATGCTTTAGGCGTCAATAACTTTGACTCGGTAGTTGCTTATGTTGACTGTTACTGGACTGAATGCAAAAAACATTCTGAGGCTTCGGCCAATGTTAAATCTTGAGACTTGTGTCTCCGTTTTCTAGGGCTTAGGTCATCGTTAATTGTTGAGGCTTCGGCCGTTTACTGAGATTTCAATCTTATTCCTTTTAATGGATATACATGTACTATTTCTTTGAATTGGGTATGTGCATAAACATGAAATTATGCCAAAACCTTATGATTATATCGATTGTGAATGCAGAGTGTAATAAGAGTTAACAAGTAGGATCCGATGGAAGGTCTGAGCTACTGCTGACATGGAGGATCGAGGCTTTCTCATGAAAGAGAACTTGGGGATAATGGGGATCGTTTGACTTGTTAGATTTCGAAACAAATGAATGCATAAGACTTGATTTGAGAATAAATTTCATAATCAATTAACTCAAGATAGAACACTTTGAATGATAAAGATAACCCCTTTTGAGGAAGACTTAGGATATGAAAATGAGTTCGAAAATGGGAAGGTCCAAGATCCGAGGTTCGAGGAAAGATGAAGATTCGAGTTGCGAATATTGTGAAGAAGAGCCGTTGTGAGTAGGACTGCCATTAAGTGCAGGTGCTACCCCTTGTTGTGAATCAATTGGTCAATGGACCGACGTTTACCTTAGGGAAAAACAATAGTGACAATAAACCATAGCTAGACACGTATCCGGTTGAGGACGAATCGTGGTCTGCTAGCTCTTGCATACGTGCATGACTTGATTAAGAGGGTTGTCCTTAATCATATTATTTATCCCTGGATTAAAGTGATTGGACCTTAATCCTATTAATTACTCCTTGATTAAAGTGGATGGACCTTAATCATATTATTTACTGCTTGATTAAGTGGTAGGACCTTAATCATACTTTTTGCTATTGGATTAAAGAGGATGGACCTTAATCCAATTATTTGCGTATGGATTAAAGAGGATGGACCTTAATGCTATTATTTGCTTGTGGATTAAAGTGGCTGAACCTTAATCCTATTCTTTGCTATTTGATTAAAGTGGTTGGACCTTAATCATATTAGACCCTTTGATTAAAGTGGTTGCACCTTAATCATATTATTTGTCATTTGATTAAAGTGGTTGGATCTTAATCATATTATTTACTGCTTGATTAAGTGGTAGGACCTTAATCATACTATTTGCTATTGGATGGACCTTAATTCTATTATTTGCTTATGAATTAAAGAGGAGGGACCTTAATCCTATTATTTGCTTGTGGATTAAAGTGACTGGACCTTAATCCTATACTTTTCTATTTGATTAACGTGGTTGGACCTTAATCATATTATATTTCCTTTGATTAAAGTGGTTTAACTTTAATCTTATTATTTGTTAGTTGATTTAGAGGATAGACCTTAGCCATGCTACTTGTTATTTGCTTAAGAGGTTAGACCTTAACTCCTATTACTTGGATCAATTAAGGGGCTAGTCCTTGATCATGTTATCTGTTTGTTGATTAGAGAGTATAAACCTCATCGTGTTAGATGATTGACCCCTGGGTCGTGCATTTACATTAGTGAGACGTGGTGCTACCCTGGCAAGAAAATGAAGATACACCTATGCGCAGGCGGCGAGTGATGGACTGATAACTTCACGTTCAGAGGCTATAGATCAACTTATGATGTGTCTAATTATTTATTCACACGCTACTTAACTATGCTAAATCTTGCTGGGACTTATATTACATTACTCTACAAAGTTGACCCTTTCTTGCCTTGTTTGCTTTGTTTGTGTTTGAGCGGTCGGCAAACTATCAAGCCTTAATAGGTGTTGCTGCGAGTAGCTATTGATCGTTGTAAGAAGGTGATTGAACTGATTGACGAGAAGGCTTCCTTGGAGTGAGTGAACCAACCGAAGACTTGTAGAAGTAATACTCCCTCCGTTCCTTTTTAAGTGTCGTTTTAGCATAAAGCTCTCCAACCAAGATAGTGGATTATTAGAGTTGTTTTTCCAATTCTACCCTCTCACATCCCAATCATAAAGTCATAAAGCTCTCCAACCAAGATAGTTGATTGTTAGTTTTTTTTCCACTCTCTCATATCATTAAACTATCTACCACTCTCTCCCAATCATAAAGTCATAAAGGTCTTCATAGTTATTAAGAAAGAAGAATTTTATGGAAAATGTGAAGTGAAGTTATTGAAAAAGTATGGGTATAATTGACAAAATGGAACCTAAAACATCAAAACGACAGTTAAATAGGAACAAAAAAATTGTTCTAAAATGACACTTAAAAAGGAACGGAGGGAGTAGTTAGATGTAAGGCTAGAGCCTTGAGTAGAGAAGCTTACCGTCATTGGTTGAAGCTCGTAGGGATGATTGTATGACTTACTTTGGTCTTCGGTAGGTTCTGATGCATTACTCTCCTGTGAATCTCCAATGAGGGGATTGTAGGAAGTATATTGGACTTGGGGTGTTATCACATTCTGAACTTTGTTGTCGGTTAAGACATTACTTCACTGTATATTTTATATGTCTTGAACATTCGTCGTCACTCACGAGTGCTTGCCTTGACAAGGCTGGATGTATGGGTTTGGGTAAGAGTATGCATATCAGGTTTTAGAAATATTTTGGAAAGAAAGAAAATGAAAAATATATACCCACTTTTATTAAATCCTTTTTGGAAAATCATTTAATTTTATTTAATAGGTTACTAATTGTGACTCCTGAAAGCCGGGATAATACAATGAACAATATGCGGCAGGTTGAAAGTCAGAGTCAATCGACGTAGCACTCCCCTGAACAGATGCCCATGCCGGTTATGTTCCTCCTCGACCACTTGTCGAGTGTACTCGGCTGTCCTGCAGGCGTGGTCCACCTCCCAGGTGCCCGAGTCATCCCTAACAATCAGATCGTAGTGACCTGCCCCGAATGGCGAGCCATCTTGTACCAATGATCCAACAACATCTGGCAGTTTGGCGACCACCCAAACACAAATATATAAATAAGGCATGCGATTGTCAACTCATGGAAAAAATGTATAATACAACCAGCACATCAAGATATGACAATACATATAGCATGTTACATTATAAGCATATTCATATCATGTTATCAATTTATAAATCATAATTTCACCACCAACACATCATCAATTATAGCTACATTATTTTTGGTTAAGATAATTTTAGAATCCGAAATTATTATTTTTAAAGTGATCTAGATATTATTTTGAACCTTAGGGATTAATTTTTGAATTTTAGTGATTTATTATTTGATGTCAGTTTAAAATTTAGTTTTGCAAATAGAGTTGTTTTATTATTAGGAGATAAATGTGGAAACTTAGAGGATATTGATTTTGAATTAAATTCAGAGATAATAGTTGTAGATATTCCTTATAATAGAATTATATTTGTTTGTGATTTATTTGGAAAAGATAGGATAATCTCTTATTTTAATTAAGAGATAAGATATTTTAAATAAAATTAATTTAATTTCGAAAATTAATTTGAAAATATGGTTTAGAATATTATTTTGAGTTCTAGAAATTAATTTAGAATTATTTGAATTAATTTTAGATGTGTCAGTTTCTTTCTCAGACTTAAACTAAGTATGATTTTGAATTAGAAGAGATATAGAAATTTGGTATTTCCTATTTTAAATGTGTTATCTTACCTTCTGTTATTTTGTGTTATTTTAATAAAAGGTTGGTTGTTATTTGACATAAGATCTGATCTTGATTATTATATATAAATATAAAAAAATGAAAAAGATAGGAATATATATTATATATATAATTATTTTGTTTTTTTAATTGAATCAATTAAGTTAGGTTTTAATTAATTTAGTCACATGTGTTTACGGAAACTTAGAGCCCAAGTCTAGGGGTAAAGTTTTTGGGGATATTATGGGTACTTTGAGGGCATCTTGAGTAGTATATAAGGAGGCTTGACCCTTTGTTCTTTTCATCCATAAATCTCTACTCACTCTCAAATTCTCTCTTTGAGGAAGCATTGCCCTCAAAGCTTTATTTCTCTTCTCTCTTTGAGTTTTCTTCCTTCTTTGGAAGACTCAAATTTTGTCTTCTTTCCTTGGGGGTGCGAGTTCATCATCTCTATTGGTGGTGAAGGGAAAGCTTGGAGCAAGAGGCTTGAAATTCCTTGTGTTCATCTTTTATTCATAAAAAAAGGGACTCCGTTGGAAGAACCGTGCTATTACTTTCTTCTTATTTTAGGCCAAGGTAAGGGTAGCTTCTTAATTAGTGCGTGAGTTTGCATGGTTTTTATTTTCTTGCATGATATGTGAAGTGAAGGTGTTCAAGGTGTTGAATTGATTGATTAATTGTTTTGGTTGTTGTTGTTTCTTTGTATTAATATCATGCGTACTTTTGTTGAGTTGTTGTTGGGCGAAAAATTGAATATGTTGTTTCGTTGAGAAATTATGAAGGTTAATTGCGTGTTCGGGGAGTGTAGTTATTTTTTTTTGAATATTACGCTAACGATTTTTATCTTAGCTGTAATTTGGGGTATTATTATTACGCGATAAATGATGAATTATTTTTGGAATATTTTTAATCATAAGAGTTTTGAAAATCAAACGATTAAATGGATTTAAATTTTGAAAGTTGATAAAGATAAAAGTAATCAACGGATTTTGAACTTAACGGATAATTGAATCGTTTGGAAAAGATTTGAAAGAGTTATCGAAAAATCTCATTTGAGTTCAAGTAAGAAATCGGGTCGTTCTGTCTAGGTAATGAGTGCTTTCAATGAGGCATTGTGCCCGACCAACTTACCTGGGAACTTCTCGGGCCATTGCTTGGGTGATGATGGGCCTTTTGTGTTTCGAAATTTATCACCTCTTTGAAAAAAAAAATCCGAGTTGGTCCCCATATTTGTTGGGTTACTAATGTGATCCCCGGTTGAAAAATTAGGGCGTTACAGCGAGCACAACCAGGGGTGAGCCATGGGGATTTTGCAAGGAAGAATTTAGGCAAGCAATCTTTCTCATTGTTCATTGACGGCCTAGGCGAGAGGATTAGGCGGGCGAAACTATGGTCAATCTTTGGCAGAGCAGGGAATCTGTGTGATGTTTTTATACAACAGAGAATCAAGTATGGGCGAAGGTTTCGATATGGATTTGTTCGTTTCCAGAGAGATGATGAGGCATGGAAGGCCATTCTTATGTTCCATGGCTCGCGTTTGGAAGGTATTTTATTGTGGTTCAGAAAGCTAAAATACAACGGCCTTCCCGGATGTCGAAGGTGCCGTCACCGGGACGTTATAAGTATGAAATCCAAGGAATAGTTTGGAGACCAAAGGGACAGCCACATATGAGCACACAGAATGTAGAAAAAAAGAAAAATGAGGAAGAAGACCAGTTAAGGGATTTCTCTCCAAAGCCAGAAGTTGTCCCGCTGCGTTTCACGAACCCAGATTTGGTTGATGGCTGGTTCCGGAGATGTCTTCAGGCACGAACCCTAGAGCTCACGTTAGTGAACATTATGCAGGATGAGTTGAGTAGAATTGGGATGTACAATTTTCGCCTCATTCCATTAGGAGCAAATGAAGTGATTCTGGAATTGGAGAATAATGAAGAAATGTTGGACACTATTTCAGAATGCCGAATATTTTGGAAGAGAATCTCTCTGATATTAGACCATGCACGACGCTTAATTTTGGTGTTGCACACCTTGTCTGGATTCGCCTCTGGCAAGTTCCGTTAGGATTATGGACTGAACCTTTTTTTACTGCTGTTGGAAACCGAATGGGAAATTATGTGTCGTCGGATGTAGCAACGTCGTCGCGGCACCGAGTGGACTATGCCAGAGTTCTAGTTAGAATGCATAATTCGTTGGTACAAAGTATCACAATGTCTATTGATGTTGACGGTACTTCTTGTGTTATTTTAATTGAGAAGGATTCTAATACTTATGATTACGGGTGTGTCGAAGATATGCCAACTACGCCATGGAAGGAGTATGTGTCTGAGGAAGATGTTTCTGATGATGATGATATGAATGATGGTTTTGGTACAACTATGGATGATGTTAAGTAAAAAGATTATGAGTCCGTCGTAGATGTTGTTTCCGATGAGTAAGATGAAGTGTATCGGGACGATAGATTGGAAGGCCTTAGCGTGCTTGAGGCTGAAGCGTCTGTGAGGGGACTGGACGGTGGCCGGAAGTAATACACGGAGGAGATTGAATACAAGGAAGCAATCGGAAGCAAGAATTTTGAATCCTAAAACGTTAGCAATAAATTCGGGATTGAATACAAGGGAGCAGTTACAGGACCTAATTGAGTCAGGTTATACATTGAATGAGATTGGGGAATGGGGGAAGAATTTAAAAGAAAACAAGATTTCTGATAATGGAATTCAAAATCCTGCCCTTGAGGATTCAAAAAGATATGCAGTTACAGGATATTCATTTAATTCCAAGGATTTGTTTTTGGCAACATATTATTTCAGGCCTTCAAATTCATTTAAATGGGACCCACGTTCTTCTGCTCAGAAACAAAGACAAGGGACGTGTTTACCAAGAAAACAAATATCTCAAAACGTGTTTTTCATATTTCAACAACAAAAGTGTTTGGCACAACACGTTAACGCTAAAAACGAGTTTGGGGAAACTGTGCGTTCTAGTGAAAAAACTGATGTCTTTGTTCATACGACTCCAAATCAAATTGTGAGGAAGCACATATCCACAACCTTGCAAGCGTCTCCAGAGCATGATCGAGGCAAACAGGAGGCGGTGCAGAAGCAAATCACGTCACCCCATGAGCATGTCGAATCTCCTGTCCAGAAGTCTCCATCTGTTATAGTTTATCCACAAACAAATGCATCACATAAAAGCTCTGGGAGGGGGCGCCCGAAGGGGAGTAAAAATAAGCCTAAACCATTGCCTATTGATTTCTTGGAGCCAGTTCCAGGAGAAGACAGTGTGATGACACGTGCACAACGAACTTGGCTGATTGGAAAACAGTTGGGCCTGAAAGCACGAGGGTCCGAAGCTTTGATGATTAGAGGTTTGGAGGCGCAAATCCCTTTAGCTCCTACAAATGAGATTGTTGATAGTTTGAATGAATACATGATGTCATTGTTGCCTGGAAAATAGGAAATTTATTTGAGTGCCGATAACACATGTTCATCAAACAGAAATTATGACAGCCCAGATGATATCCACACACCGGAGTTTTTAAACACAATAAACTCTTCAAGTTTGCCAAACCATCTATTAAAGCTAAAAAAAAGGAGCTCCAATGTCTTGAACATCCGTCGTCACTCACGAGTGCTTGCCTTGACAAGGCTGGATGTATGGGTTTGGGTAAGAGTATGCATATCAGGTTTTAGAAATATTTTGGAAAGAAAGAAAATGAAAAATATATACCCACTTTTATTAAATCCTTTTTGGAAAATCATTTAATTTTATTTAATAGGTTACTAATTGTGACTCCTGAAAGTCGGGATAATACAATGAACAATATGCGGCAGGTTGAAAGTCAGAGTCAATCGACGTAGCACTCCCCTGAACAGATGCCCATGCCGGTTATGTTCCTCCTCGACCACTTGTCGAGTGTACTCGGCTGTCCTGCAGGCGTGGTCCACCTCCCAGGTGCCCGAGTCATCCCTAACAATCAGATCGTAGTGACCTGCCCCGAATGGCGAGCCATCTTGTACCAATGATCCAACAACATCTGGCAGTTTGGCGACCACCCAAACACAAATATATAAATAAGGCATGCGATTGTCAACTCATGGAAAAAATGTATAATACAACCAGCACATCAAGATATGACAATACATATAGCATGTTACATTATAAGCATATTCATATCATGTTATCAATTTATAAATCATAATTTCACCACCAACACATCATCAATTATAGCTACATTATTTTTGGTTAAGATAATTTTAGAATCCGAAATTATTATTTTTAAAGTGATCTAGATATTATTTTGAACCTTAGGGATTAATTTTTGAATTTTAGTGATTTATTATTTGATGTCAGTTTAAAATTTAGTTTTGCAAATAGAGTTGTTTTATTATTAGGAGATAAATGTGGAAACTTAGAGGATATTGATTTTGAATTAAATTCAGAGATAATAGTTGTAGATATTCCTTATAATAGAATTATACTTGTTTGTGATTTATTTGGAAAAGATAGGATAATCTCTTATTTTAATTAAGAGATAAGATATTTTAAATAAAATTAATTTAATTTCGAAAGTTAATTTGAAAATATGGTTTAGAATATTATTTTGAGTTCTAGAAATTAATTTAGAATTATTTGAATTAATTTTAGATGTGTCAGTTTCTTTCTCAGACTTAAACTAAGTATGATTTTGAATTAGAAGAGATATAGAAATTTGGTATTTCCTATTTTAAATGTGTTATCTTACCTTCTGTTATTTTGTGTTATTTTAATAAAAGGTTGGTTGTTATTTGACATAAGATCTGATCTTGATTATTATATATAAATATAAAAAAATGAAAAAGATAGGAATATATATTATATATATAATTATTTTGTTTTTTTAATTGAATCAATTAAGTTAGGTTTTAATTAATTTAGTCACATGTGTTTACGGAAACTTAGAGCCCAAGTCTAGGGGTAAAGTTTTTGGGGATATTATGGGTACTTTGAGGGCATCTTGAGTAGTATATAAGGAGGCTTGACCCTTTGTTCTTTTCATCCATAAATCTCTACTCACTCTCAAATTCTCTCTTTGAGGAAGCATTGCCCTCAAAGCTTTATTTCTCTTCTCTCTTTGAGTTTTCTTCCTTCTTTGGAAGACTCAAATTTTGTCTTCTTTCCTTGGGGGTGCGAGTTCATCATCTCTATTGGTGGTGAAGGGAAAGCTTGGAGCAAGAGGCTTGAAATTCCTTGTGTTCATCTTTTATTCATAAAAAAAGGGACTCCGTTGGAAGAACCGTGCTATTACTTTCTTCTTATTTTAGGCCAAGGTAAGGGTAGCTTCTTAATTAGTGCGTGAGTTTGCATGGTTTTTATTTTCTTGCATGATATGTGAAGTGAAGGTGTTCAAGGTGTTGAATTGATTGATTAATTGTTTTGGTTGTTGTTGTTTCTTTGTATTAATATCATGCGTACTTTTGTTGAGTTGTTGTTGGGCGAAAAATTGAATATGTTGTTTCGTTGAGAAATTATGAAGGTTAATTGCGTGTTTGGGGAGTGGAAGTTATATATTAATTATGGAATTAACTTGCGGGTTGTTTGTTAGATTGAGAGGATAGACCTTAATCTTGTTGTTGGTTGTTGTTTGATTAAGGGGATAGACCTTAATATTATTGGTTGTATTCTGATATCTTATTTTAAAGTAGAAGATATGTTGTTATTTTGTTTTAAATTGAAGATATGTTGTTAGTATCTTAAAATTTGAAGATAAGGTTTTAATTTGATAAGGTTGTTGCTCATTTAAATTTTGAACTTATGTGAAGTTTGTTGCTAAGTGATAGAGATAAAAAATTTAATGTTGTTATCTTCTTGTTGTTATCTTAAGACGAATTTTAAAGTTGTTATCTTGTCTTGAGATTCGAATTCAAAATTGGATATCTTATCTTGATTTTGAATTCGAGTTTTGGTTATTTTTTTTTTTTTTAGCTAACCCTTAGTGTTTGCTACTTGTCTATGTGGGCGCTTAACGCTATAGTGGACAAGTCGTTAATTGATGAGGTCTGATTTTCTTGACGACAAGAAGAGTTGGGCGACGAGGCTTAGGAGCAGCGAAGAAGGAAGGCTTGCAAAGCAACGTTTTGAAATAATTGTTATCTTTAAATCGTGAATTTTATATCGTCAAGTGTCGTTATTTTTTTTAAATATTATGCTAGCGGTTTTTATCTTAGCTATAATTTGGGGTATTGTTAATACGTGATAAATGATGAATTATGTTTGGAATATTATTAATCATAAGAGTTTTGAAAACCAAACGATTAAATGGTTTTAAATTTTGAAAGTTGATAAAGATAAAAGTAATGAACGGATTTTGAACTTAACCGATAATTGAATCGTTTGGAAAAGATTTGAAAGTGTTATCCAAAAATCTCATTTGAGTTCAAGTAAGAACTCGGGTCGTTCTGTCTAGGTAAGGAGTGCTTTCAATGAGGCATTGTGCCCGGCCAACTTACTTGGGAACTTCTCGGGTCATTGCTTGGGTGATGATGGGCCTTTTGTGTTTCGAAAGTTGTCACCTCTTTGAAAAAAAAACCCGAGTTAGTCCCCATATTTGTTGGGTTACTAATGTGATCCCTGGTTGAGAAATTGGGGCGTTACATTTTTGGTATCAGAGCTTTGGTTGAGATAACCAGAGATTGTGGGTAGACTTGCTTGCTTAAGATGTTTGAACTCTGAGATCGATTGATGGGGTGTCAATCGAAGGAAGAGTGAGTTGATTGCTTGTTGTAATGTGTTTGTGTTTGAAGGTGGTTCGTAGGTGAAGAATCTGATATTTATAGTAGTTGTATAGTTGATAGATATATATTTATATATATAGTTATAACTTACATTATTGGATGCGATCATAAACATGGATTGGCTGTCCCACCATCATGTATTGCTTGATAGCACCAATAAAATAGTTATCTTCCCCAATGCTAGACTCGTAGAGTTCTTAAACTCATATTTTTCAAAACTCTCTTTGAAGAATTTAGTTTTGAAATCCCTTTGGCTACGATCGTGGTACATACGAAGGAGAATGGCTACAAGGGAAGCAATGACTTGATGCCTTTACCAAGGATTGATGAGTATGCGGACCAGTTTTGAGGAGCTGTTGACGATGAGGAATCAACCTCACAAGAGTATATGTATAGTACGTATATATATTTATATATATATATATAATTATTTTGTTTTTTTAATTGAATCAATTAAGTTAGGTTTTAATTAATTTAGTCACATGTGTTTAAGGAAACTTAGAGCCCATGTCTAGGGGTAAAGTTTTTGGGGATATTCTGGGTATTTTGAGGGCATCTTGAGTATTATATAAGGAGGCTTGACCCTTTGTTTTTTTCATCCATAACTCTCTACTCAATCTCAAATTCTCTCTTTGAGGAAGCATTGCCCTCAAAGCTTTATTTCTCTTCTCTCTTTGAGTTTTCTTCTTTCTTTGGAAGACTCAAATTTTGTCTTCTTTCCTTGGGGGTGCGAGTTCATCATCTCTATTGGTGGTGAAGGGAAAGCTTGTAGCAAGAGGCTTGAAGTTCCTTGTGTTCATCTTTTATTCATAAAAAAAGGGACTCCGTTGGAAGAACCGTGCTATTACTTTCTTCTTATTTTAGGCCAAGGTAAGGGTAGCTTCTTAATTAGTGCGTGAGTTTGCATGGTTTTTATTTTCTTGCATGATATGTGAAGTGAAGGTGTTCAAGGTGTTGAATTGATTGATTAATTGTTTTGGTTGTTGTTGTTTCTTTGTATTAATATCAAGCGTACTTTTGTTGAGTTGTTGTTGGGGGAAAAAATTTAATATGTTGTTTCGTTGAGAAATTATGAAGGTTAATTGCGTGTTCGGGGAGTGTCGTTATTTTTTTTGAATATTACGCTAGCGATTTTTATCTTAGCTGTAATTTGGGGTATTGTTACTACGCGATAAATGATGAATTATTTTTGGAATATTTTTAATCATAAGAGTTTTGAAAATCAAACGATTAAATGGATTTAAATTTTGAAAGTTGATAAAGATAAAAGTAATCAACGGATTTTGAACTTAACGGATAATTGAATCGTTTGGAAAAGATTTGAAAGTGTTATCGAAAAATCTCATTTGAGTTCAAGTAAGAACTCGGGTCGTTCTGTCTAGGTAAGGAGTGCTTTCAATGAGGCATTGTGCCCGACCAACTTATCGGGGAACTTCTCGGGCCATTGCTTGGGTGATGATGGGCCTTTTGTGTTTCGAAATTTATCACCTCTTTGAAAAAAAAAAATTCCGAGTTGGTCCCCATATTTGTTGGGTTACTAATGTGATCCCCGGTTGAAAAATTGGGGCGTTACAGCGAGCACAACCAGGGGTGAGCCATGGGGATTTTGCAAGGAAGAATTTAGGCAAGCAATCTTTCTCGGTGTTCGTTGACGGCCTAGGCGAGAGGATTAGGCGGGCGAAACTTTGGTCAATCTTTGGCAGAGCAGGGAATCTATGTGATGTTTTTATACAACAGAGAATCAAGTATGGGCGAAGGTTTCGATATGGATTTGTTCGTTTCCAGAGAGATGATGAGGCATGGAAGGCCATTCGTATGTTCCATGGCTCGCGTTTGGAAGGTATTTTATTGTGGTTCAAAAAGCTAAAATACAACGGCCTTCCCGGATGTCGAAGGTGCCGTCACCGGGACGTTATAAGTATGAAATCCAAGGAATAGTTTGGAGACCAAAGGGACAGCCACATATGAGCACACAGAATGTAGAAAAAAAGAAAAATGAGGAAGAAGACCAGTTAAGGGATTTCTCTCCAAAGCCAGAAGTTGTCCCGCTGCGTTTCACGAACCCAGATTTGGTTGATGGCTGGTTCCGGAGATGTCTTCAGGCACGAACCCTAGAGCTCACGTTAGTGAACATTATGCAGGATGAGTTGAGTAGAATTGGGATGTACAATTTTCGCCTCATTCCATTAGGAGCAAATGAAGTGATTCTGGAATTGGAGAATAATGAAGAAATGTTGGACACTATTTCAGAATGCCGAATATTTTGGAAGAGAATCTCTCTGATATTAGACCATGCACGACGCTTAATTTTGGTGTTGCACACCTTGTCTGGATTCGCCTCTGGCAAGTTCCGTTAGGATTATGGACTGAACCTTTTTTTACTGCTGTTGGAAACCGAATGGGAAATTATGTGTCGTCGGATGTAGCAACGTCGTCGCGGCACCGAGTGGACTATGCCAGAGTTCTAGTTAGAATGCATAATTCGTTGGTACAAAGTATCACAATGTCTATTGATGTTGACGGTACTTCTTGTGTTATTTTAATTGAGAAGGATTCTAATACTTATGATTACGGGTGTGTCGAAGATATGCCAACTACGCCATGGAAGGAGTATGTGTCTGAGGAAGATGTTTCTGATGATGATGATATGAATGATGGTTTTGGTACAACTATGGATGATGTTAAGTAAAAAGATTATGAGTCCGTCGTAGATGTTGTTTCCGATGAGTAAGATGAAGTGTATCGGGACGATAGATTGGAAGGCCTTAGCGTGCTTGAGGCTGAAGCGTCTGTGAGGGGACTGGACGGTGGCCGGAAGTAATACACGGAGGAGATTGAATACAAGGAAGCAATCGGAAGCAAGAATTTTGAATCCTAAAACGTTAGCAATAAATTCGGGATTGAATACAAGGGAGCAGTTACAGGACCTAATTGAGTCAGGTTATACATTGAATGAGATTGGGGAATGGGGGAAGAATTTAAAAGAAAACAAGATTTCTGATAATGGAATTCAAAATCCTGCCCTTGAGGATTCAAAAAGATATGCAGTTACAGGATATTCATTTAATTCCAAGGATTTGTTTTTGGCAACATATTATTTCAGGCCTTCAAATTCATTTAAATGGGACCCACGTTCTTCTGCTCAGAAACAAAGACAAGGGACGTGTTTACCAAGAAAACAAATATCTCAAAACCTGTTTTTCATATTTCAACAACAAAAGTGTTTGGCACAACACGTTAACGCTAAAAACGAGTTTGGGGAAACTGTGCGTTCTAGTGAAAAAACTGATGTCTTTGTTCATACGACTCCAAATCAAATTGTGAGGAAGCACATATCCACAACCTTGCAAGCGTCTCCAGAGCATGATCGAGGCAAACAGGAGGCGGTGCAGAAGCAAATCACGTCACCCCATGAGCATGTCAAATCTCCTGTCCAGAAGTCTCCATCTGTTATAGTTTATCCACAAACAAATGCATCACATAAAAGCTCTGGGAGGGGGCGCCCGAAGGGGAGTAAAAATAAGCCTAAACCATTGCCTATTGATTTCTTGGAGCCAGTTCCAGGAGAAGACAGTGTGATGACACGTGCACAACGAACTTGGCTGATTGGAAAACAGTTGGGCCTGAAAGCACGAGGGTCCGAAGCTTTGATGATTAGAGGTTTGGAGGCGCAACTCCGACATAATCATCCAAACCTTAGTTGATATGTCGGGTCCGTGGTTTACATGGAACGTACGGGGGGGTGGGAGGGTCAACGAAGAGGGAAGCAGTAAAGAAGGCAATTTTGCAGTGGAAGCCTGAACTTTTGATACTATAGGAAACAAAGTTAAATGAACAACGATAGTGTACGATAGAATCATGGGCGCAGGGTAGGGTATGTCGATGCGTCATGTGGAGGTTCATTATGAGGGTGCAGCGGGGGGTCTCATGCGTTTGTGGCGGGATAACTCTTTACAAATGGTGCCATTTAAATTGATAACTGTTGTTGTTGTTGTTATGTAGAAATGTTGATGTTGGCTGTTGTTGGCTGTTTTTGTTGTTGTGCTGTTGCTGAAGCTGGTACTGTTTGCTGTTGTTGCTGTTTGTTGTTGGCTATCTAACTAAATGTGTGAGAAAATTGGAGGGTCCTATTGTTGCTGATGTTGTTTAATAAGAATGGTGTTTTTGCTGGAGATTTCCCTATTGGTGTTTTTTATGCTAGAGGACAACCATGTTTTGAGTTTTTGGTTTTTATACTGAGTCAAGGGATGTTATGTTAATATTTTCAGGTGCATAATGACTATCCCAATATTGTGGTACTCTTTTTCCTTGCTAGACTTTTTTTCCATTGGGTTTTTCCTAGCAAGGTTTTAATGAGGCTCTTTCTTGGGATTTCGTGTAATGTCATTTTGTGGGATGGTGGTGGGTTTTTTTTTTTATTCAGGCCAGGATGTTCTTGGGTCGTTCAAGTTCAGATCAGATTGTACTTGTTTCTTGCCTTGAGTTGCTTTGGCTCAAGCTTCTTATATAAATAACTAGTTTTTTTTACCCGAGCGACGCACGAGGATATTCATTTTTATTTTTTTATAATTTTTTTAAAATTATGTGTTATTTTTTTAAAGATATTTTATGGATTAAAATAATAAATTTTTGTTTAGATATAAAGAATCATAACTTTGTAAGGAGTTTTTTTATTAAATGTTTGTTTTTGTTTCTTTTGAGATACTATTTTTCAAATCTTATTTATCCTAGTCCTGTGACGCACAGGGGTATTCTTTTTTCTTTTAAGTGTGATTTTTTTTCAAAATCAGTGCTATTTTTTTTTATGCTTAGTAAAAGAAAGTTTATAAACCAAACCCAGTTTCAGCGTTCTATTCTTAGGAGTCACATTCTTGAAGAGGTCTTTAGCTTTCATTATATCCCGGTCAAAATTGCGAGCATAATTTAATATACAGAAAATGAAATTTTATAAATTTAAAGATAAATTTATTTTAAATATAATAAAATATAAATTTGAAAGTTTTATTTTGAGATTAATTTATCATGTCTCGCTGCCATCACCACTGCTTGCCTTCGTCGTCGCCATCAATGAAGGACGCGCCAGCGAATGTGGCACTGGTGGTGGCTGCAGTGAAGGTTGGGGTGTTAGCAACGATGGTGGCAGCATCAGCGGCAGAGACGACGACGACAATGGAAATGAAGACAAAAAGTCATAACATAGATGTTTACTAAATTTGAACAAAATGAAAAATGAAGGCATAAAATATTTTAATAAACAATGTTTTCATTAAACTATTTTCCAATGTTTTTCCTCAAATTTAATTGTGATTAGATGATATAAAGCAATACGAATTATATTAATTTTTTTTGGTATATCGGAAAGATAAATTGCACCCGCCAGTAATTGATCCCTGGACCTCCCCCTACCCAACCCATATGTTCCCAGCTCCTACCACTTGAGCTATCCTACGGAGACAAATTATATTACTACAAATATGGAACTGAAGATTGAAAAAAACTAATACAATCAGAGCCTATGATTCAGAGGCAAAAATTAATTATAGATATTGAAAAAATAAAACGAAACATACATCCTCAACCCCCTTTTTCTCTATCTTTGCCTTATTTAAAATTTAGTTTAGGTAAAATGCTTATTAACCACTGTTTACAGGTATAATGCTTGAAAGAATGTAAAGGTTAATAATTCTTCAACGACCACTATAGCACCTGAGTAGTTTCTTTTAAACCCAATTAGTTAAGGACTGGTTCAAGGGAACACTCATCACTTCATTGGCTCCACCTATAAGCTCACCATAAGTGAACATTACTGGCACAGAAGGCTGCACCCTTAGCCTAGGGAGAGCTTGCTCTATGTCATGAGACATTAAAATTAAATTTAACATTAAAACTAAAGATGTTTTTCTCAAAAAGATGTCTTAATTTCTACCCTTATAAGTATAGAACATGTAACCATGCCAGGAGGCAGAAACTGCATCCACCACAATCTGTTAAGTGTAATAAAATTTTCCATCAGAAGTCAGAACCCATAAAATCATTGTTCGTCATAATCAGTATCCAAGGAATGAAATGATGTAAGTTTTTTTTATAATTGTATGGTACTGCTAGACAAATGGATGCTTAAGAACATAACCATTAAGCTAGGCAGAGGATGCCAGAGGACTTGATATAGTTAAAGTTAAGAACAAAGAGAAAAATAATTTCAAGCTAACTCTAAAACATCCATTTGCTAATTATTAGAAGGAAGAAGAAAAGACATGAAAGAAGCAAGAGAAAACAGATAGCATTTTTCTTCTCTACTAAAGTCCTAAGTCAGTTTTCATGACAGTATTGGCTTCAAATGAACATCCAACAAATGCACCTGCAAGTAGTATAATTGTCAAATACTACCCGGGAGGAGTTAATCCAACCTCACCCAGAATAAAAAAAAAAGTCAAATTGACACAAATCAAATCATCAAGCCAAAAACTCCAAATAAGAGAAACAACCATGAAGTTCAATCAACAATGAGGCTCAGTTCAAAGATTTTAGAGGTTACACTATTAACTTCCAAACATTAACCGAGAACTTGACCTAGTCTGGCTTATATAAATTTCATTTGCAGCATGCTTGTTCATTATTAGTAGTTTCAGCATCAATGATATAAGCAAAGCAACTTCAGTTTGGATAATAAAATTAGTCAAGGTGGATTTGGAGCTGTCTAACATGAGATCAACATTACTTGTAACTTGTCTTCAAATGGGTCTAGTATGCAATCAAATGGGTCTAGATTATGCCATAAATACATAAATGATCACTTCTAAATATTGTCCCCTTTCCTCTTCACAAATACTATTTACTAAACCCTCTTCCAGATTGTGGAAAACGGAAACAAAAGGAGATCTAAAAGAGAAAATTGCTGTAAATGGTAACCCTAGAATAAAATAAAAAGATTAACTGAAAAAGCGTCAATATGAGCCAAAGAAATATTTCTGCTATATCAACAGCTGGTCGAAGTAGCGAGTATAGCTGCACAAACACTGCAAAAAAAAAATCAGCAAAATAGTAAGGATGTTAGACCATCGGTTTGCTAATTGAATAGAATATAAACTACTGTAAATCCACAAAATATGTGAAAGAGCCACCAGGTGGAAATAGAACTCACCAAGTGAAGTAAGTACTCATCAATTTTTTCCAGCCTTGTACTTGCATGTAGTGGGAGCATGACAACACATATATCTATTTAAATCAGTGTCTTCAATCACAAACCTAAAGTATGTGCAGTTAGGAAGTAGGAAGTAATCATAATCAAAATATTAGGATTTACTCAAAATCTGCCAAGAGAAGTTAATAATTTTGCATTGTAGTAGTAGAACAAAGACAAATACGTAAGAAGAAAAAGAGATAAAGCTTACTTGAAAAGTTTGTCCAAGCTGGCTTTTAGATGTATGCATATGGCCTCCACTAAATAAGAGGGTAGAAAAACTTTTTTCCCAGATCAATTTAGTCCACTGCACCTGGAACTTAAAATCAGAAACTTTTATCACACAACACTATGGTTTAATAAGCTACTGACATTTTCTTTCCGTTTTAAACCCTTCTAAAAATGTAGGTATCACTTATTATCACATTTAATTGCCCATTTCCTTGACATTGTCACGTAATTCAGCCAAAAGTTGATGAATCATGAAGATGGTATGGACAATGATGAATAAATCACTATTGGGCAATCACAGAAACATGTCTAGTATCGATGAAGAACAGAAGACTGGTATAAAAGGAGAAAATTGTGGTGCAGGTTTGGGAGATGAAAAACAACATTAATACCTGGAGGCTGGTACGCACATTTGAATCTGTTTTTATAAGGCTCTAGCACCCTTGGAATCTATTTGGGGTTGGGTCTCTGCCAGCAAAGTGAAAGCAGTGAGAAAAAAGAAGGTGCATTGGGGGAGATGAAGGGAAAGCAAAGCGTGGAGAGATGAAAGGGGCGAAACGTGCCATACCTCGCGCGCCACCGTGCCGCTCTCTGCAGTGGCACTATCATGTGGGTTTAGGTCAAATTATTCACCCTTGCGGTTCACAAAAATGCTGATTAAATTCCGAGAGAGAAATGACAAAACTGGAACGAAAATTGCAATCCACAATCCACAATCACACCCTGCAAAGCAATACACTAAGCATTTGTGAGAAAATCATCCATAACGTTCCTTTCCATTTTTCTATCAAGGGCGGCAGTGGAGACTGGCGAAAGAAAATAGCGCAGACAGCACCGGAGTCATCGCCAACCTCTACATCTGTTATTTCACAGAGTCAGAATTTGGGGATTGGGAATTGATTATCGATGATAATAGCACGAATCCACTGCCACATTAATTACCTCGACTGGAGGAGCATCGACGGCGGAGAGCGAAAGTAGGAATTGCATCAATGATCAAACGGAAACAGAAAATTTAAAAATCCCAATCTCAATTAGGGAAAACAAAAACAGGGAGGTAAAATCAAAAGAAAGAAACAGATAAGAGAAAAGGAGGTAGAAAGAGTGTCAATCCGCGACTCATTTTCTCATTTTCTCATTTTCAATCTTCACTCTTATAGAAAAGGGGTTGAAAGAGAAAACGACGAAATTAAATAAGGAAAATAGCAGAGACAAAGGTTTTCAACGGATACGTCGTTAAGGAAGAATGAAAGCCACAAACACAATACGATTTCGGATTTTCACAAAAAAGGAAGCAACGGCTGAGATTCATTCTGAGAGAAAAAATATACACATTTACTGAAATAACCATGTTTTCATTTTGTGTGCATTGCAATAAATTATTGAATTACATATTTGCCCTCCTGGCTGCAAAAACTCTTCCTTTATAGAGTTTATAGATAGATAGATAGATAGATATAAATTTCATTTTAAAAAAAAAAAATTCTACGCATGTAATTATTGGAACATGATAACTCTCTTATGTCTTATCTCTAATATCTCTTCACCTTCAAGTAAACCATCCAATCTTAAAAAAAAAAAGTAAACCATCAAAGGCTAAGTAAAAAAAATTATCTTCTATTTCTATGCATACATTCGAATAAAATAACTTTTTTTGAAATGAATAATATAACTTAATAGGGAAAAAATAAAATTTTTCTAAAACAACTATTTTTATTAACTTTTTAATATATTATATTTTAATTTTCAGAATTATTTTTAAAATAAAAAGGAGATATTCCTATTTTTCATTTTGAGAATATTCTTCTAAAGATAAACCTCCAAAATAAATAAATGGTAAAGAATATTCTCTCTTCACTAACAAATCTTTTCCCCAATTTTCTTCCTCCTAAAGGTTATAGATAATTATTAAAACAATTTAAAATCTTTTCCCCAATTTTCCACATTATTTTTGACATTTTAATTAAATAAAGTCCCTAATATTTAAATTTTCAAACCTCTATAATTATTTTAGTTTCCCACGTCACGAATTTATTCCCAAATAATATTGTCACGCAATATTCTTGCAAAATCAAAATAACACACCAAACAAACATAAGTCAAAGTCAACTAATAAGTCAACAGTTCACAAAAGTCAACATTCAACGTTGTCATGTAGCATTGTAATTAGAACCTTTAGTTCATTCATGCACAGAAGATTCTTTAGCATTAGCTGTCTATGATTTAGCTTCCTATCCTTATCAAAGAGAATAACAGCAAGCTTACAATATAAGGGCTATGTATTGACTAGTGTTACTTACAATATAAGGGCTATGTTATACCTTTTCTTTACTTTGCTTGGTGATGACTAGGAGATTGTTGCTGCAAAATATATAAAAGAGTGGTTTATTAATATTGTAAACACATCAAAGAAAAGTATGAAAGGCATATATGACAAGTATAGCTTACAATGTTATCTAGCCCTTGGCTAGATCCGGTGGAAAATGTACCAACTCATTTGAAAACAAAACATAACAACACATTATTTATGAACAAAGGAATTCAAATTGTTTATGCATTTTCTAATGTATCAATGAGGAAGCAACAATTATCTACAAACTCAGCACTTCTCAGAAAAAGAATGTCTTGCTTGTTGTGTAAAAAGCAACTATTATACAAGGTGGTGGTAAAGCTACAACAACACAAGTCATCATCACCTGACTTCTGAAAACAGAGAATTCAAATCAAACACATGCTTTCAACCTAAGTCCGGGTTCTCATGGAGGGTACAGAGACCTGCTTGCTCTGCCTGTCATTTGGTGAACCATCAGAAATAATTTGCTTCTGCTCCTTATTGGACACTGAATACTCCATTACCTGCATCATCTTAGCAGGACCATAGATAATGAACTAGGGTGAGACAAGCTGTCAATTTTCTTAGCCCACAGTGTTATGCTCACAGTTCTCTTGGAAATTAATGCAATGAGAAAAGCTGAAACTGAGGAATTGTAACCAAGATCCTACAACTCCTCAACAGTTTTCACCAGGGCACATGAGAAAAGTATAGAGGGCCATATTCCATGTGAACTGGTCATATCAGTTCCAATGTATCAAAATAAAGGCAAGTTAGTACTGAAATTTAAGAATGGTGAAATTAATGAAAATAACCATATATTAACATTACATTCATTTGGATTCTTCAATTTTACCATTGGACCTTAGCTTCTTTATAGTTATATGAACCTGCAAGACCATTCTAAAACACAATAAGACATCAATAATATATAGTCATATACCCAATATCTAAAACACATACTCTCATATATATATATATATATATATATATATATATATATATATTTGTGGGGATATGCCTGCATTTTGGTTAGTTCTTCTTAGACCCTCACACATGGCACCACACTTGCTAATAAAAATTGAAGCAGAGGAGACCTAAAACTTGTTTTACAAGAGAGAACATCTAAACATAATGATTAGATTTTGCATTTACAAAGCCTAAATACATTATCTGAGTAAGTTAAGTGCTCTTAGCTTACAATTGGTACATATTCAGAGTTTCGGTACTAGCTGTAATAGTATGAGGGAATAGAAAGATAGATAAAATCAAATCTGAAAGGAAACGATGAAATCACAGAAAATATCTATAGGAACCAGGAGTAAAGCGAAAGAAATAATGAACACATAAAACTACTCACCTTGAAGTCGAGCTCGCACGAATGCTGCGACAGGTAATGGTCGATCGCGTACAACATCATCCTGCACTGGCACATCACACAAACACCGCAAGAAGAGGTTCTTAGTGGCGGCGCTGCTGCCGGAGAAACCGTAATTTTCAGCGCTCAATCGCAGATCATTGCATCTCACAAACCTGTATATAAAATCAGAACCGGTCGATCAATTAGATTCAAAATCCCTAGAAATTGAAAAGAGAGGGTTTGATTGTGGTTGATTTGGGAGAGATCGAAATCGAGATCGAAATTGTGGTTGATTTGGGACGAATTGGGAGAGATCGAAATCCAGATTGATAACAAAATTTCATGTGGCGTTCGAATTCGAACTCACCTTCCCTGAGAATGTCGAGCATTTGTTTCTTCACCTTCTTCCCCAGTGACTTAGGGTTAACGCTCTGAAATGGTGAATGTTTGAGAGCATGAAAATGCCATGGTGAGTCGGTGATCGTATCTGAGATTATGAGGACATTGAGCGCGAAATAAAGGAGGGAACAAAATCAATTTCACACGGTCGTAGTTTCCCGTCGGTTCAAACCCCCAGTATGTATCATAGAAAGGCCAGTATCTAACATCGGTTAAGCAACCGACGGGAAATAAAAAATTTAGCGGCAGTTATAATAAACCGCCGCGAGTCATCCGCCACTAAATGCCGTATTTTCTAGCAGTGAACTAATTATTAATATTTTCACGAAATAATAATATTAATAAATAATAATTAAATGTTTAAAAATAGAGGGTCTTACAATTGTTCTTTCGTGCTCCACCCCACCTCCACGCTCAAGCTTCTTTCAGAAATAGTAGCTCTTAGTGACAGACCTAGATTTCACGAGTCAAGAGAATGGTCCACCTCTGCATGGGGGTTACCTTTACCACCATGTTCAATAATACCAAGTAAGTAACAAAACTATGGTAGCTTTTTGACTTGAATTCAGCCCAAAAAATGTCATCTTTCTAGCTCCCATTGTTTAACCCCAGCCATCAAGGGTTTGTTGATATTAATCTTTAGCACTTTAACCAAGACTCTATTCTCTGGCATTTCAAACAAGTCCATATTTATGTTATCATATACTCCCTCCGTTCCTGATTTTTTGTTGTTTAAGGTTATGCACATTGTTTAAGAGTGCAATCTTAATAATATATAAAGCTCATCCACCAAAGTGAGCCACATTGTTACTTAATATCCACATGTTTTCATTCTATTGGTTGTTGCTATTGAATTTCCAAATGGCATATTCTGATTGGTCCACATTGATTAATTTTCATTGGTCGAATTTAATGAGTTAATAAATCAATAAATAAAAAATTTACTAAATCATTCACCATAAATATTGACATTCAAAGTTATTTATAATCGTATTCAATACATTAATATTTTTGTGTAGTCCAAAAGTTTCCAAAAAAAAATGTAAAATATTATTAACTCAAAATAAAAGTTTTTATTCTAAAGCTAGAAAGTTTTTTTTTTTAGTTTTTTTAACACTTCGAGCATAATTCTCTTATATGTTTCAAACATAATAATACTTTTAAAAACTAAAAAAGTAAGGATTTTTTTTTGAACTAAAAAAAAAGTAAGGATTAATTTAACTAAGTATTATTTACAACCACTCCAAAATTTTGAAAAACATATAGTAGAATATTATTAACTCATTAAATTGAATTCGAATTTGAATAATTAATAGGTGATAAATAGCCGTTTTCTTATTAATAAGTTATAAATAGCATGTTTTAATATGTTATAATTATATGAAAGGTTATACACGTTAATTTTAGTCTGAATTTAATTGATTAACAATCTCATTATTTCAAAAAAAAATCAATTTAATAATACTTAATGCAAAATTAGTCAACTAGACAGGTTTGGAAGATCATATTAATTAATGTAAAATTATTCAAATTCGAAATTATTTATAAAATTAATCATTAATACTTTTTAAATCAAAAATTGAAAGAAAAAATTCGAAATCAGTTACCAGGTTCTAATAATTTTAAAATTATAAAGTTTTTTTAATTCAACACCTTATGAGAAATTTGAATTTCACATGGAACATTAATATTGAATTTCTCTCCACTCATGTATATGAAATTTGAAAATAGTAATTAAAAATAAAATAGGAAATAATAGCACATTAATTATTTTTCTAGCCAATCAAGGATTCTTAGTTGAAAATATATCAAGTTATAGATGGGGGAGAATATGAATTTTACATTTTAAAATTTTAAAATATAACTAATATTAGATTGAGTTTAAAATGGATATGATGAGCAGATAAACTTTTGTGAATTAAATAAATATTAATTTTTAATTTACAACATATCATTATTAGTTAGTACTGTTGAACTTTAGTGAGCCAACGATGTAGCATGAGGAAAGGAGTGAGAAATCTAAAAATATTCCAAATTCGGAGATTTCATTATGCTGCTTAAATGGAAAAGTGCAACTACCTTTCTTGCAAAGACCACCTGATTTATTATTTAATCTAATGACTGGAGTCGATCCAAGGTCTAAACACTTCAAAGAAAATATATGAACATACAACCATGCATTTTCTTTTACATCAATGGGTGGTCAAGTTGAGTCTCCATGAAATGATGGTGGTGGACCTCTGCAATTCATTTTGAGTGGACAAAATTACCACAAGATTTGGAGCTTATTGCCTAAAGAAGGACAAGTGTCAAAGTTTGCACAGTTGTATATCTATGATACACTTAACGAGACATCAAACATATTGCATCATTTTAGGTACGTTTCGTACCCTACAAAAATTAGATCCAAAATTATTCAATTTCTTGGTGTTAATGTTGATGATATAATATTTGCAGGAGGGAAACCAACCGTTTAGACAAATTTTTAATTGACGACCTTACTAAAATGATTAATATTGAAAATGGACTTGCTCAATCTTTCAGAAGAGTTAGAGATTTCATTACAACAGGAGGGTCTTAGAATTAATTTTGTCTTAGATTATTCATAGGAAGAAATAAAGATGCACGACTCTACAACATAACCACAGCTGATGAAGTGACTGTCTTGATTGTGAGAGACTTTAATAATTTAGATTGCGAACGAGATGTTGTTGTAAAGGACATTACATGTATATTCACAAGGTCGTACGAGAATCATGTTTCTTACATCCCCCTGCAGTATCCTTTGTTATTTCCATATGGAGAAGATGACTCTAAATACTTTGTTGCTTTTCGTATTCAGGATAGACGCATTGAATATGACAATGTAGTCCGCGCTGGAAGACTCTTTCAACAATTTATCGTTGATGCATATTTCATGATAGAATCTCAACGGTTAAATTAGGTGATATATAATCAAACTAAGTTCAGATATGAGGTTTATTATAGATTACATGACGCGGTCGCTAGGGGGGACACCGAAGCTGCAGCAACTGGAAAGCACATCATATTGCCAGCTTCATATATGGGAAGCACGCGATATATGTTCAATTATTGTCAAGACACTCTGGCAATTTGCAAGAGATTTGGATACCCATATTTGTTCATAACTATGACATGCAACGCTAATTGGCCAGAAATCAAGTTGTTTGTTGAGTGAAGAGGATCTCGGCCAGATGAGCGTCCATATATTTTAGTTCGCATTTTTAAGATGAAAGTGAATAGCTGATGAAAGATTTAAAAAATAGTAATCTATTTGGAAAAGTGGACGCAGGTGCATAATACATTCTCACTGCATTACTATGCCTCACTTATGATATCTAATTTATCGCTTAGTTATCCTGTTCCACGTGTCTTCTTCAATTTATCACTTTTGAATTATTCTACTTTTCGTCTTCTTTTGAGAAGAAGAATATCATTGTAATTTGTAATAAGCTAAAGATAATGTGAAACTGTTAGAGAATTTTTTTTAATCATTAATATGTTTTTTTAGGTATATATACAATTGAATTTCAAAAAAGAGGACTTCCTCACGTGCACATACTGATTTGGTTGCAATGAGAGAATAAGTTGATGATTGGGGACGACATTGGCAAAGTCATATCTGCAAAGCTTCTTGATCCAGTATTATATCTCAAGTTGCACGCTATAGTTTCTAACTTCATAATACATGGACCGTGTGGTAGTGCAAACAAAAAATCACAATGCATGGAGAATGGTAGGTGCACTAAATTATTTCCAAAGAAATTTTAAAACACCATCACTATTGACGAATAAGGCTACCCACAGTACAGAAGAAGTCAAACCAGGATTGTAATCAAGAAAAAAACATTGAAATTGATAACAGATATTTAATTTATTGTAGTTGTAATATGCATTGCGAATATATTAAATTGATACAAATTTGAAAAAACATAACTTCGTGAAAAAATGAAAATAACTCATGTTATTTATTACAAAAGCGCATACCGAGCAATGCTTGAAATTTCAAATAAGGACAACAATGCTCAAGCGAAAGAGCCACTGGATGAGGTAAATCAATATTATGATTGTCGTTATCTTTCTCCGTGTGACGCAGCTTGGAGAACATTTGGCTTTACCATACACAAACAATGGTCGTCGGTGCAAAAAAAAAATCATCTCCCAAATGAATATTTGGTATATTATAATGATGATGAAGACATTTGAGATGTTCTTAAAAAGAGTGGTACAAAATCCACAATGTTTATGACTTGGTTTGCAGCTAATGAGAAATACCGAGACGAGCGAAATCTAACATATGCTGAATTTCCCAGTAAATTTGTTTATCATAAAAAAGATGGAATATAAAAACCAAGAAAGAGGGGTTTTAAAATTGGCAGACTACAATATATCCCTCCAGGCATTAGAGAGTTATATTACATGAGAATCCTAATAACTATGCAAAAGCGTTGTACATCATATAGAAGTATCAAAACAGTGAAGGGAATAACATATGATACTTTTAAGAAAGCATGCGACCAATTGAGGTGGCTAACATATGACAAAGAATATATTGATGCAATTAAAGAAGTCTCTGATTTAGCTTCCGGAGAACAAATGAGAAAACTCTTTGTAAGAATGTTAATGATGAATTCACTCTCAAAACCTAATGATGTTTGAGAAGCATGTTGGCTTCTTTTATCAAAAGGTATCCTACACCATAGTAGAAAAACATTTCATAATCCAAGTATGTAGGTTTTCAAGTTATATTATTAATATTTGAAATGTTGTTATGACAATATAATTATTTTTTTGGATTTAATTTAATTGAAATTCAAAACTTAAGAAAATCACGTTGCACAATATAATTATGCAAAGTGTGTGAACGACATTATTTATATTCGATACAGGTAAATATAATTAGTTAATCTTTCTTCTCGACCGCAGGACTACGAATCGCAGATGTTGATTTGAAAATTTTATATATCATTGAAATTGAGAAGTTTCTCCAAGGAAATGGTAGGTCATTAAATGATTACTCATATTTGCCAACTCTAGAATATGATCAAGTCCTGCAATTTGACAATAGATTTATTGACGATGAACTAAACTATGACAATGATGCATGAAATGTACAATATGAAGAGTTACTTAGTGTGCATACACCTGAGCAAAAGTCTATATATGAGAGGGTCGTCACATCTATGTTGTCAAACTCATGAGGCTTCTTCTTTTTATATGTCCATGGTGGAACCGGAAAGACTTTTATCTGGAACACTTTATCCGCGTCACTTAAACCCAGAGGACTAATTGGGCTTAATGCTGCTTCCAGTGACATAACATCATTACTCTGACTTGGAGGCAGAACAACTCATTCTAAATTTTGCATTATATTAGATCCTACAGAGACCTTAACATGTATATATAAAGCATGGAAGTCTACAAGCAAAGCTTCTGCTTGAAACAAGCCTTATTATATGAGATGAAGCTCTAATGTTGAAAAAGTATTGTTTTGAAGCTCTAGACATTACACTCTGAGATTTAATGAGGTTGGAAAATGAAGACAACATCCATAAATATTTTGGAGAAAAAATATTAATACTTGGAGGTGATTTTAGAAAAATACTACCTGTAATAACTAGAAGAAGCAGACTGGAAATCGTGGAAGCTACTATAAACACTTCCTCATTGTGGAAGCATTGCAAAGTTATGAAATTGTCTAAGAACATGCAGCTAACCGCAGCTGAGACGACTAATGAAGCAAAAGAAATCAAAGAGTTTGCATATTGGATTCTTAAAATTGAAAATGACGATCATCCAGATTCAAGAGCAGGAGAGTATGATGTCCAAATCCCTCCAGATCTGCTCATCCCAATTACTCCTAACCCATTAATGGAATTAATTCGATATGCATATCCTGACCTTTCGCACAAAATGAAAGATCCTCCATTCTTTCAAGATAAAGCAATATTGGCCCCTACACTAGAAGCTGTTGAAATGATAAACACTTACATGCTTGGGATAATAGCTGCACCAGGCTCCGAATCTGTCTTGCGATCTGATGAGGATTTTGAAATCCAAGGTGAGTGGTTTACCACAAAATTTTTTAACGACACTAAAAGTTCAAGAATGCCTAACCACAAACTTTTTGTAGTTGGTACTCCAATCATGCTTTTGAGAAATATAGATAAAGCAACAGGTTTATGCAATGGAACCAGGTTAATTGTGGATGGACTTGGTGAACGTTTTATTGGTGCAACTGTTATGACGGGAACAAATGTCAATGACAAAGTGCACATTTTAAGAACCAATTAAATTCAGAAGAAGACAGTTTTCAATTACAGTATGTTTTGCTATGACCGTAAGTAAGAGGCAAGGACAAACACTATCTCAAGTTGGGCTTTTCCTTCCGATGCCCGTCTTCACTCATGGTCAGTTATATGTAGCTCTTTCTAGAGTATGCTCAAGAAAATGTTTGTATACTTGATGAGGCGGGCAAACAATAGAACAATACTGTATATGTAGTGTTTAAGAAAGTTTTTGGAAATGTTTGATGTACACAACACAATTTCAATTATTTATTTCATTTTTCTCTTCATATATCTTTACATGGTTGACTTATACACGAATAGCTTATTTATTTATTAAAATATTACAACATAAAATTTCCGTGCAACGCACGGGTTATGACACTAGTCATGATATATTTGTTGACATAAACACCCTTATTTAATGTTGAAATAAAGTAAAGAGAGAGACTAATAGTTATTGGTTAAGAAATTTGCTATGATTTTGATTGGTGAAGATAAGAGGTGGTATGTGAGAGATGTAGTGTTAAATGAGGGTATACATGGAATAAATTGAGAAAAAATGCATTGGGTGTGTAAAACAACAAAAGTTTTGGAATTTAGGCCAAAAGTTAAAACAACAAAAGATCAGGAAAGGAGGGAGTACAAAATTGCATGTTCATTAAATATTTTTTTGGTACTTTGAAAAAATAAATTACACCCTTCAAAAATTGATCCCTGGACCTTACCCCCAACTCATATGTCTCTCAGCTCTTACCACTTGAGTTATTCTTCGGGGACTTGATCATTAAGTATGAGCTAATTAAATATTTTCCTCATTCTATTTAAAGGAATCAAAATATGAAAATCTAGTTAAGTCATTTTTTGGTACATGGTATATCAGAAAGATAAATTACACCTCTAAGGGTTGGTCCTTGGACTTCCCTCTTCCAGTCCCCAACTTTTACCACTTGGGCTATCCTTCGGGGATAGTGATGGCAATGAGTAAGGTCTGGGTAGCGTACTATTATACCCATCCCCGTACCCGCGTTTTCAAAAAATACTCGTACCCGTCCTCATACCCACGTGGGTAGCAATTTCAATGTCGTCTCCGTACCCTCTGAGTACCTATATGCTCGTACTCGTACCCATTACCTGCAATTTTGTTAATGAAAATACAATTTCCATTCTCCAACAAAAAATAATATATCTACTATTATAAAATAAAGAACATTAATTAAAAATAAAAAATTTATTCAAATATTTAATAAGTAAAATCATTCATTTTTAAAAGAGTAAGTTAGAAACTTATAACTTTAATTAAGTTTGTTGATATATATACTTTCAAGTGTGTATATATATAATAAAAATAATTAATAAAGTGTGTGCACCGGGGCGGGTTGGGTACTATATACCCATTTAGCGGATTTTTACCCTACCAATTGTGAGTATTTTTAGCGGGTACCCAATGGGTCTGAGGGGACTAGTTAGGTCAATTAATTTTACGTATAAATTTAATTTCAATTTCTATCCAAATTAAAAAACAACTATAGAGCGTTTGGAGCCTAAACTTGCATTAAGTTTGGTGAGAAAATTTTTAAAAAGGCTTTGAAAAAAAGTCGTTATTTTATTTTAAAAATATATTTTATTGAACCTCTAGTTATTTGTATTTTTTGTGAATAGTTATTTGTATATCTGTTAAATGAAGAAAAGGACCAGTGTATAAATTCTATAGACAGCTGAGGACCTTGTTGTAATAACTAGTAGTTAGTTACTTTACTATAAATGTAAGTTTGTTATGTTAGTTTTGCATTTTGATTCAATTGTAACAAACTATCAGATTGAGAAATCTATCGAAGCTTCGAGCTTCTTCTTCTTCAACCTCTGGTTGTTCAATTCTTTGATGGTATCAGAGCCCTAACAAGGGTTCTGCCATCACCACAAGCTTCCGCAAACATGGTGAATACCAGGAATCTGCACAATAATGGAGGACCAAACAACAATGGAGGACCGCAAGTTCATGTGGTACAGGATCCGAGTCAGAGTACAGCATCGCCGTATTATATACATGCGAGCGAGAATCCATCTGCATTCATGGTGAATCCGCCACTGAATGGTCGAAATTACAATGGTTGGGTGCGAGCAATGAAGCGCGCGTTGGTAGCGAAGAACAAATTTCGTTTTCTCAATGGAGAAATTCCGGTGCCAAATCCTACAGATGCAATGTTCGATGCTTGGGATCGTTGCAACAACTTAATTCATTCTTGGATACTCAATTCGGTAACACCTTCTATTGCTAGCAGTATTGTTTTTGTTGAAAATGCTTGTGATGCATGGAGATATCTTAGGGATCGATTTTCTCAAGGAGACCTAGTTCGAATTTCTGAAATTCACAATGAGATTAGTTCGATGAAAAAAAATTCTATGTCTGTTGATGAATATTATACAGCTTTGAAGTCTTTGTGGGAGGAATTAGAGCATTATAGGCCAATTCCTCAATGCACTTGCACTGTACCTTGTAGGTGTGATGCAATTAGGAATGTGAAACTGTATAAAGATCAGGACAATGTTATCAAGTTTTTACTTGGATTGAATGAAAATTTTGGTGTAGTGAAGTCACAGATTTTGATGAGTCACCCTCTTCCACAGTTAGCTAAAGTAGTTTCACTTGCTATGCAACATGAGAGACAGAATGGAGCAGAGGAAATTGATGATAGTCAGGCTATTGTTAATGCTGCAGAAGGAAAGAAATCATTTGATAAAGGTTATGGGAGGGGTAGATCACCAGGAAATTATAGACCAAAGGAAAAATATTGCACTTATTGTAAGAAAGTGGGTCACACTGTTGATAATTGTTACAGAATTCATGGTTTTCCAACTGCTTCAGCTCCAAGATATGGAGGATCAAGTGGTCCATCTCACACAACCAGTCACGCTAATAATGCAAATGTTGAAGAATATGAAGAAGAGGAGGACACACATTCACAGAAGGAGAATGAAGAGTTGTTCACAGCAGATCAATACAAAAGAATTATTGCTATGATCCAACATGTAAGCACTGCATCAAAGATAGAGTCAGAAGGGGGAAATGCTAGTGTGAACCATGTGGTGAAAGCATCAGGACACACTTCAGGACATGGTAACTCCTTAGTCCTTTCTTGTTCTAGAGTTTTGTCCAGAGTCTTGTCATGCTCTAGAATCTTGTCATGTTCTAAACAATATAACAGTAGAGACTGGATTATAGACTCAGGGGCTAGTGACCACATTTGTTTCAATAAGTTAATTTTTGAAACACTTAGAAAAGTCACTAACCCTATTGGTGTGAAGTTACCTAATGGCACTGTAATTCATACTTCTTATGTTGGTACTGTTAGGATAACTAATTGCATTTTGCTCACACATGTTCTATATGTGCCTGCATTTGATTACAACCTGATTTCAGTGCACAAGTTGGCTAAGAGAAATAACTTTGACGTTATTTTTGGTGCTTTTCATTGTTTTGTACAGGATGTACAAACCAAGAGGAGGATTAGTTTGGGTAGCCTCCAAGATGATGAAAATCACTTATTTCTATTGTGGTTCTCTTCCAACAAATGATCACAGTAGTGTAGCACATAGCATTGTTAAGTATTGTAATCCTGACAAGCTTTCCTCTCATCATAAAACTTATGTTATGAATCTCTCTACTGACCAAGAACCAAATTCATATGCTGAAGCAACTAAGCATGCTCACTGGCAAGAAGCTATGAAAGCTGAGATTACAGCATTAGAAAGAAATGGAACTTGGCAGATTGTGGATCAGTCTGCAGATGTGAAACCTATAGGAAGTAAATGGGTCTATAGAATCAAAAGACATGCAGATGGTTCATTGGCAAGATATAAAGCCAGATTAGTAGCTAAAGGCTACAATCAGATTGAAGGTCTTGACTATTTTAACACATTTTCACCTGTTGCTAAACTCACAACAGTGAGGGTTGTTCTAGCTCTGGCAGCTGCTAGAAACTGGCATTTACATCAACTTGATGTTGATAATGCCTTCTTACATGGGATGTTAGATGAGGATGTTTATATGAGTATTCCCTCAGGTGTTCCTACAACTAAACCAAATCAAGTCTGCAAGCTGTTGAAATCACTTTATGGCCTTAAACAGGCTAGTAGAAAATGGTATGAGAGATTATCTGCTCATCTTATTGCCCTTGGTTATCACCAAACTGCATCTGATCATTCTTTATTCACTAAGACTCAAGATGGTGCATTCACAGGATTATTAGTGTATGTAGATGATGTAATTTTGTTTGGGAATTCATTACTTGAATTTCAGCAAGTTAAAGATTCTCTACAGCAGGCTTTTGAAATTAAGGATTTGGGAGTTTTGAAGTATTTTCTTGGCTTAGAAGTTGCACACTCAACAACTGGTATTAATCTTTGTCAAAGGAAGTATTGTCTTGATTTGCTGAGAGATTCAGGAACATTGGGCAGCAAACCAGTTTCCACTCCTCTTGATCCCTCTATGAAGCTTACTTTGAATGAGGGAGAACCTTGCACTGATCTTGCTAGTTATAGATGTTTGGTTGGACGGTTGCTTTACTTGACTACCACTAGGCCTGACATATCCTTTGCAACTCAACAGTTGAGTCAATTCATGAGCAATCCCATGGATTCTCATTTTCAGGCTGCTGCTAGGGTTCTTAGGTATCTTAAGAATTCACCAGGTATTGGGCTTTTCTTTCCTAGAGATACTTCTATCTCATTACAAGGTTATTCAGATGCTGATTGGGCAGGGTGTTCAGATACAAGAAAGTCCATCTCTGGCTATTGCTTTTATCTTGGTAGATCCTTAATTTCATGGAAGGCAAAGAAACAACCTACAGTATCACGATCTTCTAGTGAAGCTGAGTATCGAGCTCTTGCTTATGCTACATGTGAGCTTCAATGGTTATTGTTTCTTTTACATGATTTGCAGATTCCATGTGAGAAAACCCCTGTTTTATTTTGTGATAATCAAAGTGCACTTCACATTGCTGCTAATGCAGTGTTTCATGAACGCACAAAACATTTGGAGATTGATTGCCATATTGTTAGAGAGAAATTGCAAACTGGTGTGCTCAAATTATTGCCTATACCTACTGCATTACAGGTTGCTGATGTGTTTACCAAGGCTTTGCAGCCCCGGATTTTTCAAGGTTTTGTTAGCAAGCTTGCTCTTATTGACATATTTCGTCCATCAGTTTGAGGGAGGCTGTTAAATGAAGAAAAGGACCAGTGTATAAATTCTATAGAAAGCTGAGGACCTTGTTGTAATAACTAGTAGTTAGTTACTTTACTATAAATGTAAGTTTGTTATGTTAGTTTTGCATTTTGATTCAATTGTGACAAACTATCAGATTGAGAAATCTATCGAAGCTTCGAGCTTCTCCTTCTTCAACCTCTGGTTGTTCAATTCTTTGAATATCTTTTTTGGTTTTTAAAGATGATAGAATGGAGAGAAAAACACCTCCGAACTACTAGGCAGGATGTCAGTGACATGTTGGGAAGATCAACAGATGTCTATTCCCGAGTAGGAGCACCGAAAAATCTTCCCGGAAAAGATTGCCCATCAACTAAAATTGTAATTAAACAAAAATCCGTACATTAATATCCGGATACTAAGAGCAAAAATGTATATTTGTATTTGGGCCTAAAAATCAAAACACAAATCGGAAATCCTGATTATTACGAACAATTGGTTTGCAAATAACTCTTATAAAAATGATGCCATCTCCTTAATTTATGGCACCAAATTTGATAACAAATGACTGGATGATTTTTAACTTCGTAGAGATTCTTGCCTTATCTCTTGGGTTTATTATTTAGCGGTGTTATTCACAATTTCTAAACCAATTCAAGTCACTAAAAAAATTTCGGTGAATTATGTTGTACTTGTATTTTGTTTTATGTGATATTCTCATTAGATGGTTCTGTAAATTAATGTCATGTGATAACACTACAAGAAATTTGCCATATACCAACAGATATTTTTAGTGACACTAAGGCAAACCGTGGGTATAAACATTCTTTACTGACAGAAACATTTGTAATCGTGGCTATATGTATTATATACCTATGAATTGATATTACTGTAACTAAACTCATTAGTGAGAAAACATAAACTATAGGTAAAAGCATTATATACCAACAAACATCTTATTTTGTCAACATCTTCTGCTATTCTTTGTTGTAATAGGAGCTTTGAAATTGTTATTATCCTTTTCTTGTTCTGTTTTTATCCTTGCATTGGGTTGGAGCACACTTTATTGATCAAGCTTTCACATACATTTAGTTATTTGGCAGTTTACTTTTGTTGGTGCTTATTTTTTATGTGATCATTTTATATTTTAATGTAAAGCTTTGTGTTTATATTTTAGAAAAAAAGTTATATTTTGTTAATGATATGTTCTTTTTTATACTTGCAGATGAAGATTATTAGGAAGCGGCTACTTTGTCCTTGGAGATTAAACATGCATATGATTTTGTGGAACATTTAGGATATATAATTAAGTTGAGATTTCGTCTTCTGAATTGTTTTGATTGAAAAGCTACTTATGTGCGTACTTTATATTACTATGATACTTTTTGGTGGTGATGATCCATTATGTTGTATTGTGATGTTTCCAAGACAATGATATTTTTTATGTGATATGGTTGTGTATAGAACAACCATTTTAATGTCTCACTTCATATTATGATCTTCCAATTTTTAATGTGAGATGCAATTGTATTGGTGTTTTTATCTTCTGAAAACAACAGGGCCACTGAATCCCATAATAATAAAGCTATAATTGTGATTATTGCAATTTAAAATGAGTTATTAAAATATATAAAAAAACCGTGGGTATAGAAAAATTATGTATATGTAGTATACTTTATACTGACAGTTAGTTTCCGTTGGTATATCTTAATTTCAAAACTGTTACTAAACTCTGTAGTAACGACACTGAAACCGTGGGTGTAGAAAAATTATGTATTTCTAGTATACCTTATACTGACAGTTAGTGTCCGTTGGTATATCATAAAGTTCTATTGTAATGAAAATAGAACTGTCACTAAAGCCTATAACATTAGCAGTTAAACTGATGGTATTGAGAATTTGTGGGTCCCTGCTAATACTTATACCGATGGTAAAAAAAGCGTAGGTATATCTTAAAGTATGTACCTACAGATGCTTAACCGTAGCTAAAAGATATACCGACGGAATTTTACCCGTAGGTATAGCGACTCAAAGTCTACGGAATGAATTGGCCGTTGGTAAAAGTTTTTGGGTCTATACCTACGGTTTTTAACTCTTTAGTGACAGTTTGCTGCCGTTGGTATATGGCAAATTTCTTGTAGTGTAATTGAAATTATAATTCTTAAAGTTATAATTTTAGTTCAGTAGTACTTTCGTTCACCGGCCAACTCAACTGTCACTTAGCGACCTTTGTTGGCATTCACTGTGACCTTCAAGCGGTTGCCGCAAATTTTGAGCCTAGCAATGACTCTGAGCGACATGGTTTGATCAAAGGAGAGACCTAACACCGATTGAATCGACGCCATTAATCTCAAGATATATTATTGGAAAAATGCAATAGATGACTCATGTGATACATTATTACTTTGCCAACTCATTTTATGTACCATTACTTAACCTGACTTAAGGTATCATGGCAAGTACAAAAAATTTAAGAGATTGTAATTCTTTTTGCTTGTACCCTAAGCGAGATAAATGTGTGATATCTAAAATAATGTGTATACACACACATGCTCTGATTGAGTCAACATTCGTATATTTGCATTAATATTTTTTATCGGCAAATGTTAATTTTTAGTAAATTAGGACAAATTATCCCTCCACAGAATTCGAACACTAACCCTTCACCTACAATTACCCTTAGCTCAACCATGTGAGCTACCCAAAATGTTATTATAATTAGGCTTAAATACTCTTTTGGTCCTTGAAATTGTAAAGGGAATCAAACCTGGCCCTGTAAAATTTTCGCATCAAATTGGGTCCCTATATTTGTTTTTTTAATCTAATTATGTCATTTTGCTCAATTTTGACCGATCAACGGTCCGGTGGCAAGCCTAGTCAGCTGAGGATGGCCACTTAGACTTTGTCACATCAATTTTAGTCCCTTGAAAAATATTGGCTTAAATGCACTTTTGGACCCCCAAGTTTATTTTTTTTGCGATTGTTGACCCTGATCTTAATTTTCTACGAATGGAGACCCTAATCTTTCAAAATGTTGCACCGCTTACCCTTCCTTCCAAATCCATCAAAAACTTGACGGAACACACTTACCTGGCCTTCCGACGAAAGGGTAAACGGTGCAACGTTTTGAAAGATTAGGGTCTCCATTCAAACTAAAAATAAGATCAGGGTCAACAATCGCAAAAAATGTAAACTTGAGGGTCCAAAAGTGCATTTAAGCCATTTTTTTAAATCCCCCTTTTATCTACGTGGAAGGCCATATGTAACACCCCGATTTTGGTGGTGCCACTTTAGTGACTTTAAATCAATAGTGCGGAAAATGCGTAAATATTTTTTTTCGTTTTCTTTTCAAATAGAAGACTTAACATAATGAAGACTCAACCCAAAGATAATAAACATAAAGTAATTGGGGATAGTGCCCGCAGGCGAATAAGTGCATCCCATGGTCAGAGCCATGAGTTTTGTGAATACAGTTTTCAAGAAGATAAGTCAGCCCCAAACGACCTTCGAAAGACTTCCTATGCCCGACAAACTCCCTGTGATCCTCCTGGAAGAGAACCACACAAAAGCTAATAGTCGGGGACCTACCCTGCCCCAAAATGAGAAATGACAATCAGAGCTGTGAAAACAATCCCCCATATAATATACTCCTAACATCGACCCTCATCCGATCATGCATGAAGTCCGGGTCCACGTCGAAGGCTTAGTAGTAGTCATTGCGCTCAGGATCCTCCCCGAACGACCAACCATCTTGAATCAGCTGTTGGACGTCTGGCAGCAGGCCGACCGCCCAAACACAACCATACACACAAAGCCAAGGCGCTAAGGTCAACTCACAGAATATAATAGATAATACAAGCAACATGTGATGAATAAAGGGGTATATATATATAGGTTGTATATATACATATAAGTTCTGTATCGTCTACCCTAAGGTATATACATAACATGTTATCAGATTTCTAATAACAATTCAACATTCAATATCTCAAAAACTCGATAAGCAATATATCAACGAATATAGTTAAGTGCATGGTATGCCAATGCAATGTCATGCTCAAAATATGATCCGGATAAAATGTCACCCTCACGATGACCCGAAGCATCTCGCTCCGCTAAAGCATCTCGCTTTTATGAAGCATCTCGCTCCTGTGAAGCAGCACACTCCTGTGAAGCATCTCGCTCCTATGAAGCTGCACGCTCCTGTGAAGCATCTCGCTCCAATGAAGTCCGATCTTAGATCGTCCTTCGGAAAGCAGCACACTTTCTAAGAAATGTATGCATGAATGCAATATGGTTAGCCAAACAACGAATCGTCCTCACCAAGGTACGCGTGTCTAGCTAGAGTACATTGTCTCTACAATACCCTAAGGTAAACAAAGAAGTGCTAGTCACACTTGGTAACTTTCCTAGTCACTTGGGCTCACCGTCTCGATGGCCAACCAAACTGCTCAACGAGCAAAAGAATGCAGCTCGCACTCAGTGACCTTTCAACTTACCATGGCTCACCATCTCGATGGCCAAACAAACAGCTCAACGAGCAAAAGAGTATCAACATACTCAGAACTGACTAGTTCCCCGGCTTATCCCTTGGATTTGCCAACCAATAAAACTTGCTCATCGAGCAAAGTGCCAACGCACAATGGTTTCCCCAGAAACCTGGATCCGACGACACTTCTCATTTTCAAAACACTTATGTTCAAGCCCTAAACTTTCGTCTGAGTCTTTTATCATTATATTAAGGGTTTTGAGGTTGTTTAATACATTATGGAGGTTCATTATGAAATTGTTTAAGTTTCGTCTCTAATCCTATTAGTTTCCAAGATCCTATAATTCCAATGATTCCCTGGAGAAGGTCTCAAAACAAAAGGTCCATCATCACCCAAGTAATGGCCCGAGAAGTTCCCAGGTAAGCTGGCCGGGCACAATGCCTCATTAAAAGCCCTTCTTGCCTTAGACAGAACAACCCAAGTTCTCACGTGAATTCAAATGGGGTTTTTCCAATATCATTTTCAAACTCAATTTTCCTTTGAGAATGTCTCGATCCATAAAACAATAATAGGGTACGAACCTCGGTCCGTCCCATCAAACTTTATCAAAAAAACTCGTCAGGAGTCTGGCATAACTACCCGTTATCCACTATCTTGACGTTCCTCACTCATTCGCACAATTGCACGGTATATCCAATATAGTCAGCAATTCAAGTGCGTAATAGAAAGACACATTATAATCAATATAATCCAAATATCATGTGAACAAATAATCACATAGCCTATAGTTAACCATTTAACAATTAAGCATGCGAGTCAATTATCAACATATCAATGCGATAAATCCTAATCTCCCATGTCGGCCGAAGCCCAGAAAACGGAGACACACGTCTCAATCAGTTCACTCGGCAGAAGCCTTCAGAAAACATTTTCAATCCAGACAATTCATATGCATAAACAATAAATCAAGTCGAATTTATCGATGCCTACAAAGCATTAGCTAGCAAGTAAGTTGCCCTAACCTCGAACTCGTCCAGTGTGTTCAAGCAAGGCTCCTTCACAATCCTCTTTTCCTGCTCCAAGTGTTCCTCCAAACGAATCTTTGAGCAACGAAGCGAAAGTCAATCAAAACAAGTCAATTCGGTCAAAACAATACTAACTAGCGTTAGACAAAGATTAAGAAGCTTCAGAGTACAATATTTAAGCATGGATAGACGACAGAACCTCGTTCGCTAAAACGAGCATAACTCGAGCTACAGAACTCGGAATGACACGAAACCAGCGCAAAAATTTCGACAATCGAAAGAGCTACGCAATGGCTCAGGTCATAGAGACCCAAAAATTATTTTTGGACACGTTACCCTAAGCAATAGGTTTCGGCCACTATGTAAAATAGGGTTTCCGAACTTTTTCTTCGATCTAAATCGATTCCTAGGTATTCTTAGGCGATATCTAGGCCAAGGAAACTCTCAGAAAATTTATCGAATCGAAAACTGTCGCAGGGGTATTTTGGTCAATACTTTTAGCTCGGAAACTCAAAATCATAATTTCGAAAAACAAATTAGATGGGGTCGATACCAACGACGATTATGGCGACTAATCTTACTAACGCTAAGCTCAGTCGAGGGTTTTAAGCCCAAAGGTTGGAACTTTAGCCAAAAATGGGTATTATGAGCAGAATTGAAACTCGGCGGCATTTCGGCGAGAATCGGCGAAATGTAATCCGCTAAACATGCTCAGGAGCACGCAGGGAATAAGTTTAGATAAAAAGATGAAGTTATCTAGATAGTTTTGCAAAAACCTCAAAACTAAGAGTACAGAAAAGTATAGAGAAAAGCGGCAGAATTTACTATCAGAAGTAAGGAAAAGCGTCAGTACCTTGAGGTCTATGCGTAGCAACGAACTATGGAACGATCAGGCAAGAATCGGCGAAAAACTCTTCTCCTCCTTCTCCTCTTGTGGCCGCGGGTTTGGGTGGGTGTGTTAGTGAGTTTTTTTGTTTCAAGCTTCAACATATATATAGGGAATGAAATGGAAGATATTTATCAAGGATCGGATAAGTATGAATAGATATTTATCAAAGATTGGATAAGGATGAATAGATATTTTGAGAAGATATTTTGTGAAGATATTTTTGAAAAGATATTTTGTAAACCGGTACAGATTTGTTTAGATATCGGAGGATTTAGCTCATAGAGTTAAGATAAAAATATGAGAGTGATTCCGATTCTTTCCTACTGATTCCATCGTATTTTAGACACGATATTCTCCCCGCCGAATCTTCTAATTCTTCAAAGAAATATCGGTATGATTTTTGGTTTTCGAGGCTTGTGTTTAATGCTATATATAGAGGTTGGAAAAACGCGGGAAAATGAAAGTTTCGTGATTCCGATTTTTCCGGCTTCATTCTCCGTGAATTCTAAGATAGGTTTTGGCGACATAATACCAAAACTCAAAAGAGGTTTCCTTGTATTTTAGGTGACTAATGCAAAGTCGGTGTAAAACTATTTTACCCGATAAGTTACTTTTTGCATTGAATGTCGGAAGAGAAAACTTCCTTCTGAAGAAAGATGAGAAACATCAAGAGAAATGGGTGTACGCGTGTGGAATCTTCATTTGAAGCTCCGAATAGAAAAAGTCTTCATCGTCGGTTGGTTCTAGGGTTTTTGAACTATCAGGGTTTTAGTTTCGGCAAACTTCCGATGTTTGGAATCGGACGTTCGTAGATCCTAGATTTTCGCCTTGAAACGCTTGTTATTTATGGATTAAGAGAAGTTCTAACATTTCTCTGAAGATTTTTGGAATTAGTTTCCATCGTGCCTTTAAGTGAAAACTAGCTATTTGCTAGGGTTTCTGCCCTAGGTTCAAGCGTATATCGATCGTGCTATACCTTTTATCGACTTTGATGAAATCCTTAGACTTTTCCTGAACTTTCTCCTTCACAAATTTATTCCTTTCGATAAACTCTTGTTCAGGTTTTCCTTCACGATACATTAAGCCTAGTCGTAAATGGAAATCTCTTCCACTTATTCTAAACTTAAAAACTTGGGTCTTACACCATATTAGCGTGTTCCGTCAAGTTTTTGACGGATTTTGACGGAAGGGTAAACGGTGCAGCGTTTTAAAAGAATAAGGTTCCTATTCGTAGAAAAAAAAGATAAGGGTTGACAATCGCAAAAAGTTAAAACATGAGGGTCCAAAAGTGCATTTAAGCCAAAAATATTTTAATCAATTTTAGTCATTTTTCTTCCACCTTCATCTTCTTCCTCTTCCACCTTCTTCCCCTTCCTCCATAACTCAAATCCTTAAATCCGGAAATTCAAAACCCTAAAAAAAACTATATGTTCATCAAATTCACCTTGTTTTTGCAAAACCTAGAATATCAGAGGCAACAAAAAAAAATTTCAAGGTGGAAGAACATGGATTAAAATTGATTAAAATATTTTTCAATTGACTAAAATTAATATGAAAAAGCCCACGTGGTCATCCTCAGTTGACTAGGCCTGCCACTGGACCGTTGACCGGTCAAAATTGAGAAAAATGACTTAATTTGATTTAAAAAACATTCTAGGATCCAATTTAATACGAAAAATTTTTAGGGGCTCAATTTGATTTCCTTTACAATTTTAAGGGTCAAAAGGTTATTTAAGCCTTATAATTATTTGCAAAGTATCCAAACAGTTTTCAACCATTTTTCTCCTCTTAATCACCAAAATTTTATTAAAAAGCGTTAGAACTTGCACCATAATTTTCACCTCATCCCAAAATAATGTGGATACTAGAGAATTCAACTTCTTTTTTAAGTCAACTGTTTTTCAAAGGCAAACCGAGAAAAAGTTAACATAAAATGACATGTCAAGTTGTTTTTAAAAATAAAATCAAGATGATCAGGTAGAATAGATTATAGAAATGGTAAATGCAAGGAAAAACAGATAGGTAAAAAAAATTACAAGATATGGGCAATAATCACAAATTTAAATTAATGGGGGAAAAAATGAGTTACCATTATCCTGAAGTGCATTGCATATAACTAATAACCTCAAATGTACCAAACAAGGAACACTAATAACCTGAAAGACTTTGACAAAAAATATATGTGAGAAATATTTTTGGATGTGAACTGCATCATCTGACAATAAAAGTAGCAGTTTGTACCCACGACATGAGATTAGATTTCATGTCAACTTCATTGTTCACAGGAGGGAGTTTCCAATTCATCAACTTATCAAGAGCTTTATCATAATCTAGTTCTTCTTCTTCTTCCACTTGTTCTTCTTCTTCTTCCTCTTCTTTCTTGATTGAAGCCAAGCTTGATTTTTTCTCCTCTTTTGAGAAAATTAAAAACACCAAATTCAAGAATTTTTTGATGCCAGTTCTTTCATTTTTCGGAGGACGGGTAAACCAACAGGGTTTTTCATCTTTAAGAAACTCCCATGCTTCAGAGAGGTAAGGCCTTGAAATCACAACTTCTTCCTCTTTTTCTTCTCTCTTCTTCCCCAGCCTTTTCAACCCTGGAAGGACTGAAGCCAACCTTGAATTTTTATCTTTCTCTGAGAAAGTAAAACCCAGATCCATGAACCCTTTAAGCTCCTTAAGTTCAAGTTGTGACACACTCCTGCGTAGTCTCCTTTTCTTCTTCTTCTTCTTATTCTTGACAATGCTGGATTGGTCACTCATGGATCGGGTGTGGCTGGTTTGGATTTGGTTTTCAGCAGAACTTGGTGATGAGCATGAGTTTTTGCTCACAACATTTTGCTCACACCAGAAAGAATCAAGGAGGTTCATCACAGGTTCTGGTTCCATCAGTGGCGGCATTGGAACATCAGAAGAAAGAAACCGTGTAAATTATGTAATTAAAATACCTAAAGCAATGTTGATCAACAATTATATATACCGTTTCATTGACTATATTAATGCATTTATTGGAGAATCTGGGTAATTAGGAAATTTGTTTACCCAGATTAGAAAAAATATATTATTACAGGTAATTAGATATTGTGAAATTAGGGATAATTTAGAATGGTTTCTACTTTCTACAAATTCTGTATGTGTGATATAACTGATAATAATTGGTGATCATTCTCATTATATCTTTACTTACCCAGTATAACTTATAATTTTATTACATTTCATGTCACTCTTAATTACAAAGGGTCCAAGTCAATTTGTGCATACGTAAGTCACACGTCTTGATGTTATATATCCATATTTCAATCATATAGCTTTCGTTGCATTTCTTGTATTTATTTTCCGATTAAATGTGTTTTTTTACCTGAAAATTAAAGGAATTGTTTGGAATGAGGTGATTTTATGAAGAGGTATAAACAAAAGTCTATTTAATATTTATTGACACTACATGATTTTTTTAGATTTGCTACCGAAATATAACTGCCATTATTTTTCCTGTAAATTATTCGTTAATTGGCTAATAACTTAGCTGTACGTTCAAAGAATAAAAAAAAGGAAATCTCATTATTAATATGTAACCAAAATATCTCATTCTTAATATTAGGGTTCTTTTTTAAACATGATTTCATAAATCAAGAAATACTGGAATCGAAGCCAAAATATCATGGGTTACAAAAGGAACCGCAGCCACTGGAACCTCTTCCACCCACACTGAATTAGCATAAGTGGAAGCAGGGCCGGTTGGAGGCTCTGGGCAAATAATAAAAATGAACCCCTAATAAACAGAAATATCTCTTGGAGATACAATTGCCAGATAGATACCGTTATATATTTAACGTTCGAAATTTCATCAAAACCATTATGTTGGTTTGTTTTACAACTGGCCTCTTGCAACCCGCCCAGGGGTCGCGTGTTCGAATTCAAGCAACGCGACCTTTTGCTTTAATTTTTGAATTCTTTCAACTCAAATTAATTAACAAATAACATGTCAAAAGCCAAAAGGTGAGATTCGAACCCAGTACATAAAAGTAACATAAACAATTACTAACCACTAGACCAGCTAAAATCATTAATAACATCTTGAACATTTTATTATAACTAAGTTGTTTTTTGGGAAAGTTTAATGTGAATTTTTTTTTGAGGCTCCTTCTTTTTGGAGGCCCTGGGCTGTGGGTCTGCTTACTACAAGAAATAAGCTAATTCGCAGCGACTTTTTCCCAACAACATTTAGGTTGTTGCTAAAAATAGCTATATGGCAGCAACATTTTAGAGTTGTTGCCAAAAGAATTTTTTTCCGCGACAATACTAATATTGTTGTCAAAAATGAACTTATCCCAACAACTTTACTAGTCGCTGCGAAAAAAGCTAATTCGCAACGACTTTTTTCCAACAACATTTAGGTTGTTGCTAAAGATAGGTATATGGCAGCAACATTTCCAAGTTGTTGCCAAAAGAATTTTTTTTCACAACAACACTAATATTGTTGTAGAAAATTGTACTTATCCCAACAACTTTACTGGTCGCTGCGAAATAAGCTAATTCGCAGCGACTTTCTCCCAACAACATTTGGGTTGTTGCCAAATATAGCTAATTCGCAGCGACTTTCTCCCAACAACATTTGGGTTGTTGCTAAAGATAGGTATATTTGGCAGCAACATTTTCAAGTTGTTGCCAAAAGAATTTTTTTTGCGACAATACTAATATTGTTGTAAAAAATCTACTTATCCCAACAACTGTACCAGTCGCTGCGAAATAACCTACATATTTTAGCAACAACAATTATAGTTGATGCTAAAAGGTTCACATGTATGCCAACAAAACGAATTATTGCTGATAATAATTGATTTGACTAACATATATCCCAACAACTATATTTTTAGTTGAGATAAATGTATATGATTGGCAACAACAATTATAATTGCTGCAAAAAGATACAAATTTATGGCAACAACCTAATTTATGTTTTTCCTAACAATAACTGTTGTCGCTGCGAAACGATATGTGTGTTGCTTCTAAAAAACCATTTAATTTCTTAAATGGAAAAATTATGTTTATGTTATTTATTTGCTAGAAAATTATATTAATATCAACTTTGAATTTAAAATATTAGAATTTTTTTGGTATGAACACTTTATTACACCTTATCTTACCTTTTCTTTTATTTTTATCTTATTTTATTGTTAATTTATTAAACTTGGTAAAAACTATAAAATCAAATAATTCAAAAAATAAAAATAATAATAAAATTCGAAAATAGTTAAATAGAAACTGAAAAAAATATTAAGTCAAAAAATGAAAATAAATTAAAAGTCAGAAAATATTAAGTAGAAGATGATTTTAGAAGATTCTAGAAAATAATAATCAGCTGAAATCTGAAAATTAACTGAATCATAACAGATATAAATGTTATCACGTTTTATCATAAAATTCAAATAAATTTTATCTGAAATTTGAAAATAAATCAAAATTTTATCATGTTAGGGAACAACCAAACATAGAAGAATGACTATAAATAAATGAGCAATGACGGTGAAAAGGCACAAGAGAAAATAGAGCATTACTAATAAGAGTTGGGGTTCCATCTTTGAACCTCAATTCTAAAAAGTGTGAGAGCAACTAAGAGTGAAGTTGTGACATATAAGTAGCGGAGTCATCACCAAGCTTTAAAGAAGGTTTCTTTGTTGTGCTTTAACCAAGTAATCACACTTACTCTCTTTGCTTTTGTTTTGTGCTTAAATTTAAACAGCAATCAATATATTTAAAATTATCTCTTATACTTAGCAAACTTACACAAATCAATCATAAAATTCCGCTAGAGTTTTTTTTTAATGAGTCAATAAAGAAAAACAAAGCTATGTCAAATTAGAGTTTTATCTCGTATAAGCATGTTGTAGTCCTATTTGTTCTTTGAATGTTATTACTTATCTTTCAATTGTTGAGTAGTTGTACTTTTTTTTTCCAGTTTAATGAAACAGCTTTTTTTTTTTGGTCTCCTTTCAGAACCTCTCTCAATCAAAACACCATAGCTGCCACCTCATTTATCTCTTCGCGGGTAAGTTAAGATTTATCTCCTTTTCTTTGGTATCTGAGTCATCTCCATCACTCTTTTTCCTTGGACTTGCTTCAAGTTCCTCAGTTTTCCTATTTGACTTGCCACCGCTCCTTTCCCTCTCTCTCCCCTTGTAACCGTCATCCTCTTTCCTATGCTACTTCCTATTTCTCTCACTGGGTTCACTATCATCATCCCTATGCTTCTCTTTCCCTTTCTCCCTACTCTCCTTCTCCTCCTTTCTTTCCCTCTCTGTTTTTTGTCCCTCTTAGAATCACTTTCTCGAATTATGCTTTCGCTCATCCATTGCTTCCCCTTCCACCTACAAATTCACATAAAACTGTTAGCAACTGTAATCCTAAAGCAGCGGTGCTGCAAATTCATCTTAAACTAATTTGAATTGATGAGTAACTATGTAATTTTTAATTAAATAAAAGTATTCTCTCTTCCCAATAATGAAATTTATTAAAGAATAGGCAGAGATTCATATCCCAAAGATCCAAGAAACACTTTATTGCTCCCATTCTATGGCGTCCTCTTCTCATAACAGGCCCATCAATGCTTTATACTTCTATATGCTCTTCCTTTTTCACAATTCCTTATCAATCCATGGTGTATGTATAATACCAAAGTTCATGTTTAATTCAACCTTTAGATTTTATCAGGAGTGGGTTTAGAGACAAGTTCCATTAATTGTGCTACAGAGGTATAATTTATGTTTCTGGAGTTAACAGATGAGAGAGGAGAGAAAGTTGAATTCTTTTAAGGATATTGGATGATAATTTATTGATATATTAAATTCAATATAGGATTCAAGGTAGTAATTTTGGACTTGAATTAAATATACCAACATTGAGGATTATTTTGAATTTAAGTTCATATACTGAAATTATAGAACAATTCGAAAGATGAGTATGAAAACTATCTCTAAATACTTGTCAATAGTTAGAGGTTTTTATTAAATTATAATTTATTTAAGTTATTATATTATTTTGATACCACTAATATTTGACAGAATTTATATATTTCTATTTTAATTTGTTATAGTTTTATTTATAAGCTGCCAACCCATTTTGTAAAATAATATAACACGTATTTTCTTTTAAATTTGTAGATATCGTGATCATGGATAAGCAGAAAAGGAGATGGATAAAACTTAAGGATAGAACTTTGCCAGAGTATTTAAAAGGAGTTGAGGATTTTTTAGATTTTGCTTTCTCTGGACTTAAACCGAAAAGGTTTATAAGATGCCCATGTCGTAAATGCAATAATGTTCGTTATAAATCAAGAGATGATGTGATGCATGATTTACTAAAGTGGGGGTTTGAACCAAGTTACGAGCGTTGGGAGTATCATGGTGAAAGGGTAAGTGATTCATCATCTGATAATGATAGTCACTCTGAAGACGAGGACAATGATTATGATGTTAATCTTCAAGGAAATGATGATGCTCAAACTTACTCCATGCTTCATGACATGGATAGAGGTAATGTGTTTGACTATCCCGAATCTAGCAATATGAATGAGGAGCCGAATAAGGAAGCTAAAAGTTTTTATGGATTGTTGAAAGATGCTGAGCAAAAACTTTATCCAGGTTGTCAAAAATTCTCCAAACTATCTTTTATTATGCGTCTTTTTCAAATGAAATGTGTTTATGGATGGAGCAATAATTCATTTGATTCACTGATAAAGCTACTTGTAGAAGCTTTACCTGAAGGAAATGTGCTTCCCAACTCTATGTATGAGGTTCGTAAGATTATTAAGGATCTTGGACTTGATTATGTCAAGATAGATGCTTGTGTCAATGATTGTATTTTGTTTAGAGGAGGAGAATATGAAAATCTTGATAAATGTCCAATTTGTGGGGAAAGTAGGTGGCAAGAAAATAAGAAGAAGAATGTTGTCCCCAATAAGGTAGTTCGATACTTCCCTATAAAACCAAGACTACAGAGATTATTTATGTCAAAACAAATTGCAGATGACATGAAATGGCATAAGCATAAAAGAATTGATGATGGAGTTATGAGGCACCCGGCTGACTCTTTAACATGGAAGCGTTTTGATGATGACCATGAAGATTTTTCTTCAGATCCTCGTAATGTAAGACTTGGCTTAGCATCTGATGGTTTCAACCCGTTTGGTATTATGAGCACCGCCTATAGTGTGTGGCCGGTTGTATTAATTCCTTATAACTTGCCTCCCTGGTTGTGTATGAAACAACCAAATATTATCTTAACATTGCTTATTTCTGGTCCAAAAAGCCCTGGGATTGATATTGATGTTTATCTTCAGCCTCTAATTGATGATTTAAAGGAGTTGTGGGATGCAGGTATTGAAACCTATGATGCATCATCAAGACAAAATTTTCAATTGCGTGCCGCCTTATTATGGACAATCAATGACTTTCCTGCTTATGCCATGCTATCTGGATGGAGTACTAAAGGAAAACTAGCTTGCCCTTGTTGTCATTCAGAAACCAGTTCTTGTCGTTTGAAATATGGTCGGAAGCAATGCTACATGGGCCATCGTAGATTCTTACCTACTCAACACCCTTGGCGTATGAAAAAGAGCCCTTTTGATAACACACGAGAGGTAAGGGTTGCACCTGAACCATTAACTGGAGATCAAGTGATTGCACAACTGGAGGGTCTTGAGCTGCTGCCATTTGGAAAAGCTACAAGGAAAAGAAAAAGAATTGCAAAGGTAAATCATAATTGGAAGAAGAAAAGTATCTTTTTTTGAATTACCTTATTGGAAAACAAATTTATTGAGGCATAACATAGATGTGATGCACGTGGAGAAAAATATTTGTGAAAGTGTTATTGGGACGTTGTTGGATCTTGAAGGCAAAACAAAAGATACAATAAAGTCTAGATTAGATTTGCAGCGTATGGGACTCAAGAAGCAACTTCATCCTATTAAGATTGGGGATAAGTATGTGATTCCACCCGCACGTTACACTATGTCAAAGACAGAAAAAACTAATTTTTGCCGTATCTTGAAAGATGTGAAGTTTCCTGATGCTTATGCCTCAAACATAGGCCGTTGCGTAAATATAAATGAGCTGAAGATTTCAGGACTTAAAAGCCATGATTATCATGTTATACTTGAGAGACTTCTTCCCCTTGCCATAAGAGGGTTGCTTCTGAAGGATGCTTGTGATCCTTTGATTGAGATGTCTTTATTCTTTGGTGACTTATGCTCTAAAGAGTTGAAATTGGATGAGTTGGATCATTTGCAGAATCGTATCGGATTGACACTTTGTAAGCTGGAGCGCATCTTCCCACCGTCATTTTTTGATGTTATGGTTCATCTCTCAGTTCACTTGGCAAATGAAGCAAAAATTGGAGGTCCTGTTCAATATAGATGGATGTATCCTGTTGAAAGGTTAGTTTAAAGTTTTTTTATATTAAAAATAAATGTTTTACTTATCAATATTTATATGTAATTTATTTTATTTGTGGTTAGGTTTTTACGCATTCTAAAGAGTTATGTGCGCAACAAAGCACGACCAGAAGGTTCCATAGCAGAAGGATATGTGGCTGAAGAATGTATGACATTTTGTGCCAGATATTTGACCGACATGGATTCTAGGTTAAATCGACCAGATAGATATATGGACTATGCAAGCGATGAATTTGTTGGTTTGTCGGTGTTCAAAAACAATGGTCGATCTATTGGAGGAGGTTCATGGGAAAGTATGAGCTCTTCGGATATCCAACAAGCACATTTTTACATTTTGCAAAATTGTGAAGAAGTCAGACCTTGGATTGAGTAAGTTTTTTCCAGTCTAGCTTCTATTCATATTAAGTCATAATTAAATATATTTTAATATCTAATTATATTATATATTTATAAAATTTTCAGAGAGCACATGACTAAGATTAGAAATGAAAGTGAAAAGAATGTAGCAAAGAGACACAGGGAGCAATTTCATAAATGGTTTGAAAATGAGGTAATACGATTGATGTGTTTAATCTATATTTAAAGTCGTTGATCGCTAGCTAGCTATTGAGTTATTATGATATTTTTTATATTTACTATTAAAGATCTGATGGTTCTTACAAAATTTAAATGTAGGTTGTGCGATTACAACAATTAGGTGATACGAGGATTACTAATCAACTAGTAACATTATCTAAAGGACCAGATTTTCGAGTATTCAATCATAAAGGATACATTCTGAATGGTTTTAAGTTTCGTACAAAAGATGCAGAGAAACACTTGAAAACCCAAAATAGCGGTGTTATAGTGAAAGGAGATGAGTTAACTGGGCATGCTGATTACTATGGGGTTGTTAGAAAGATCACTGAAATAAAATATTTAGATAACAACTTTGTTATACTATTTAAGTGTGATTGGTTTGAGGCTCCTTCTGAAGGTCGAAACCAGGGCAGGGGATATAAGAAAGATGACTATGGATTTATTAGTGTAGATATCACAAGGTTATTTTACAAAAATGATCCTTTTATCTTGGGCTCCCAAGCTGAGTTGGTTTATTATGTACAATACAGTGACAAGGAAAATTGGTATTCAGTGGTTAAAGTCAAGCCAAGACATATCTTTGACTTGCCAAATGGCGAAGATGACGATGAATTTGAAGCGTATCAACTAAATGAGTTGAGTGATACACATGGAGAACTAGAAACACCATTAGAGAACCAAGATGAAGAGGCTTTACTTGGAGAACAAGAAACACCACTAGTGGACCAAGTTGAAGAGGTTTTAAATAGGGATGATGTCGTAGGGCTATGTTTGGATGAGAGTATTATTCAGAAAGAAGAAGAATTAAAAGAGGCTGATGATGCAAGTGACTCTGAAAGTAGTACTGATGAAGAAGAATCTGAAAGCGAAAACGATTACTCAGAGAAAGAAGATTCTGACACAGAATAAAAGAAATTTCTAGCTTATATTCTATACTTTTGTATATTTTTTTGGGTAATTATTATTTAGTGTTGGACAAGTATGAATTAGTACTTTTAGTTTTTGAATTTTAACATAATATTTATTCTTTATAATTTTATGCTAAAATAATAAATGAATTAATTTAGTTAATTTTAAATATCCCATTTTAATGTGTATAGAGTGAAAATATTAAATATATACGTAAAATTTGATCCAGATGCTTAATTCAAACCTTAAAGTGATAAAGATAAGACATTGATTAATGGTATTAGATAAGTATTTAAATAATTTATGTTATCTATGCTTTTTATAGACTATCTTTATTATCTATGTTTAATTCAAATTTTAAAAAGAAACTATAAAGATAAGAAATTTAAGGTAACAGATTTGTTCCTTCCAAAAAAAAAAAAGGTAACAGATTTGGCGCAGATAACAATTAGATATTAAATTTTTATAACAAATTGGTTTTAGTATTAATAAAATTTAGAAGATATATAAAATTTAGATACCAATTTTTTGGCGCTTAGGTTTTGCGCTAAAAATTTCACGCAAGATTCATCTTTGAGAAACGGCTTCCAAGCACTATCTCATGATCTCATCACCCCCCTCCTCACGTTTTAGCCGTCTCATGATCTCATCGCAACATCCTGTTACTCACATCCTTGCGTTATCTGCTTTAGCCGTCCACCTCCCTACCACTGTGAGGTTAGTATCAAAATCCTTTTCCTTGTTAATTGCTGTCTATGGACCTGGTATCAAGTGCGTGACTGCGTGTGGTGTTAGCCAATTGGTGGTGAAGACCTTGGTTCTAGTTTTCTTTTAATTCCTATTCTGTTTTCTTTTTTGTTCCCAATTTGCAATGGGGTCTTGGGTCCAATCTCGTATGCCTATCCATGAGGGGATGGTCTCATGGTTCTGTTGATGCAATCAAAATTTCTTTTTTCTAAGAAAAACTATGTTATACTTGTTTGGTGGGGTAGAAAAGGCAAATTTTGTGAATCTCTGCTAATTTTTGAAAGCATTTTTCTTGTTCCTAACCAATGCTTCAATTATATGTTTCTCATGTACTGTTGGAGCATCTTTACCCAATTCTAATGTTTGTTTAACATTCTTAGCCTAGGGGAGGGCAGTGATTGAAAACTATAGGGCATATTTGTGTAGGTTTTACAGAACTTAGAGGAGGTGAGTGTAAACATACCTGCATGTGATTTTTATTGATTTGATAAAGGCATATAAAAGAGTAGAGCATTGTAGAAGGTTTTATAAAGTAGAAAGGATTTAGGGTCAGGACTATTGTGAGGACAAAAGTAGGAGATACAAACAATTTCAAGGATTTTTGGTCCATTATACAAAATGACAGAGAGATAGAGGAGGATGTAAACAATAGGATCCAAGCATTAATGGACCACTTTATGTGTGTGATCTGCATTAGAAACGTGCCACTTTACCCAATTATGTATATAATGATTTCATATACCATATTTCACTTGTTTAATATGCATGTTTTTGTTTGTATTTAGGAATGGCACCATCAAGCAATGTCACCAACTCAACGGCTGGAAATTCTTCAGCTGCCACTGGAAGTCAACAACAAGGAGGTACCATTGTTTGATTTCTTTCCACTTATTTTAATTTGTTTTCTTAAAAACTTTATGTTATGGTTTCTAAGAAATGAAAACTGTGATTAACATTGGCTTAAAGTGCAATTTGCTAACTGATATAGAAGCATAATTGCCACATGAGCTGTTTCCTGTAGTGTCTAATGAGTGATGACAACTTCAGTTTTGTTTCTTGTCATGTTCCATATCATTACTCAATTAATCTTTTATGTGGTTTCCCTGAAGTTACTGTCCTCAGTTTAAGAGTAAGGTGAAGAATAATTTTTGGCTTCAACCATGTATCATAAGTTTGACTGGAATATGATTCCTTGCTGATATTGGTTTTTGATTCTTGCATTTAGTTGATAGCTAATTTTGTTGGCATTATACCAGTAAACCAAATGCAGATATACATTCTCCTTGTTCTCTAACTGTCCTCAGTTTAATTGCATCCCATTTTTCTCCTTGATGCTTCTAAGCCAAAGCACTCATTGTGGTTCTGCCTACAGGGGAAAGTTGCTGTCAAGAGCTTTTTATTTTAGTTAGTGCCATTAGTTTCTTTTTCATTGCCTATTGTTTTATAGCTTTTGTTCTTCTTTTTGCTTGTTGGCTACCGTAATAGAACTTTGGGGGTAGTAAGTCCCAGTGTTGTACTGTGTCCTTTTTACTTGAATAATCTTTGACTTTTTAAAAACAAAAAATACTCTTCTTCTTCTTCAGCTTTATATATGTTTGTGTCATCACACAAGTGACAAGTGGGCATTTGGCCTATTTTTTACCACATTGACAGTGGACTCTTACTTCAATCATCTATCTACTATGTGTAAAATGGAAGTTATCCATCTTAGGTGTTTTTCTAACTTTTAGTATAGATATACTTAGCCCTTACCCCTAGTTCAATTTTTTCTAGTTTTGATTCGTTAATACTTCAAATTTTCTTATATTTCATTTTATCTTTCAATAACTCTCTTGTTTTTTACCACACTACTATTTATATCTCTCATTTCTCTCTCAATTCTCCATATCTCACAATTGTAAGTGTAAATACAATATTAATCTATTTTTTAGGTAATGATTCATTCTCATCAATTTTCTATTCCATTTTGTTTTCACTCACTTTCTTCCTATTTCTACACATTTTCTATCACATCATCTATATAACATATCATTCTTTTTTTCTCTTATCTTCTTATTTCACTCTTAGTGTGAGTGAAATTAAAGTGTGAATAAACTATTTTTTAAATCACTACATTCTAGGTGCTTCTTTAAAAATTTCGCCCCCGTTGTATGATTTTCCTGGTTCCGTCCCTGGATAGAGTAGACATGTTGCTGCCTCTATTTTGTGTTTCTATTCTTCTGGTGTGGATTTTGTCTCCTATGTGCTGTTTTGACGTTGGTGTTTTATGGCTATCTTGTCTCTTCTTTGGGGCCTTTGTTAAAGGTGTAGCATTTATACCAAATTGAGCTTTGCTACTGCCAGATCAATTGGTATGGTTCGAGGGGGCCTTGCTTGCTCTTCCTTTCCTTCCATGATTAATGGGACCCTGGCTGTTTTGTTAGAGTTCTGTTAGAGGGCTTTTGTACTACTAGTTTAGTACTCTTAGCCGGTTTTTGGGTGCTACTACTGTGTTTTATCAGGGTGAATTTGTTTCCCCTTGTTGCAGACTTTGTTCTTTTTTCTTTTCTGTGTTTTGTTTCTTTTGTACGGGCCGAAGTCCCTGTACTTCATATCTATTTATATATATATTTGGTTTTTCCAAAAAAAATGGTTGTCATAATATTCTTTTCTTTTTTGGGTAAAATTCAATAGATTGTTCGAAGAAGAAAAAAGCTGGAAGAGGAAAAACCACAGGCATAAGTGTTTCGAAAAGAAAAGAGAAGTCTGCAACTGGAAAATTGCATGTGCTTATTCCACCTGGCAAGATGGTGGCCGTAGGACCAGGAGCTCCAGATTTTGTTACTGAAATATCTGTGCAAGTCCAAAAGAGAGCTCCTTTTAATGTCAAGAAATGGAAAAAAGTTCCTGATGAGGCAAAAAATGATATAGTATCAAGAGTTTATGTAAGTTTCAATATTCATTTTTATTTTTTATTTTTTTATGTTTGATTTATATAATATTTACATATATTTTTCCTTTTAATTATTGAGGGCATAATGCTTTTGACATTGATCAAACAGACCATAACAAAGCTGTCATTCTTGCTACAGCAGATAGACTCTACCGAAGCCATAGAGGTAGACTTCATCAACACTTTAAACAATATGAAACAAATGAAATTGCTTTGGAACATAAACCTGATGAGTTAAGTGAGGGAGATTGAGAGTACTTGGTAGATTATTTTTCAAGTCCTGACTATAAGGTATGTTGGCCATTAACTTTTTAAAAATAGTTTGGTTATAAATGTGAAAAAAAGATACTATAATAATTCTATGTGGATTATTTTTAGGCAATGAGTGAAAGGAACAAATCAAATAAAGCAAAACAAGCAATTAATCATAGATGTGGAAGGAAGTCATTTCAAGCTGTTAGCTATGATGCGGTAAAAAAGAAATATTAAATTGTTTGATTATGAATTGTTATAGAGTTAAAAATTTATAGTGATTATTCTCTATGGCTACAAAAATTTTGTTTTTAGAGAGATCCTGAAACTGGAAAGGAGCCTAATTATCAAGATTTATGGCGAATGACTCACACAAACAACAGTGGGGTTTGGATAAATGAGGCTTCTAGGGAAGTTCATGTAAGACATTTCAATGATTTATAAATTATAATTAGTTTTAGTTTCATTTTTTTGTAATTAAAATTTATGGTTATGGTTTTACTTTTTCTTTAATAGGTGAGGGTTGAAGAAGCTTCTATGCGGATGTTAGAAGAAACAGATGAGGACGCTGATGAAGATCCTATTATCAACAAGGCTTTTAAATCAGTTGTAGGGGAACGTTCAGGGTATAGTCGTGGTCTTGGTGCTGGAATTCAACCTACAAAGGGAAAATCTACTGCAGGTCTACATGAACAATTAGTGAGTGAACGAGAAAAGCGTCAGGGTATAGAAATGAAACTGAAAGCAGTTGAGTCTCAACTTCTAGAGGAGCGTAACATTAGAGAAGAAATGGCTACACGCATTGAAGATAGTCAAAAGCAGCTTGAAGAAAGAGAAAAACAATTTGAAGAAAGGGTAGAAAAGCAGCTTGAAGAAAGAATGGAAAAAAAATTTGAGGAAAGGATGGCGGCCTTCTTCTGTAGAACGCAATTGGTAAGTAAGAACACCATTTAAGCGTACAAAAGTTTGATGAGTTGGCAAATTTATTTTCTTATAAGTATTATTTACAATCTTGAATATTAAGTTTTAATGTTTTGTATATTTTAATAGGCTGGACAATATTCACAGGGTTGAAACTACTAAAAACATGGATTGCACACATGTAAGTTATAATTACTTTTCTTAAGTTATAGTATGCATTTCTTTTGTATCTTCTAATAGTTGAAGTTATGGTATTAAATTATCTCAAGGTTTTCAAAGTAATTTAGGAACTTTGTTCTCTTATATGAACTGTGTAGGCGGCTGCAGTAGAGAGACTACTATGTGTTTTGTAATCTTGATACCAGCCTCTAATGTGGCTAGCTATGATGCTTGAGGCTATATTGTCTATTGTGTGTGTATTGACTTGGCATTTGCTTCCTTTGGTCATCAGTTTGAGAATTGCTATTGGAGTGGGTAAAATAAAAATGCTGGAGATTAGTATCACAATAGTGGGATGGGAGCGTATCTCTTGTGTACTAAGTCTGTTAATTCATTGTTACTTAGTAGCACTTTAGGCATTTGCTTGGGCACTTTCTTCAATTCTATGTATTCATTTTATTTTGTATATAGTTTCTACCACTGGTGATATTCTTAAAATGGCTTATAAAAAAATTGGGGTGTGATAGAGACGTGCCTTTATGGGAAAATTGGGTTTAATTGTGAGTGCTGATATCATATTGCTATTCCCCTCATTGTCAATTACTGTTTTCACTGTGCCTTGCCTGCGTCTGCTATCTCATTTGGGATTTATGGTGATATCTGGTTGTTATGGACCTGTTTGCTGTCAAGGTTGGAGGGTGTGTTTTGGCTTTTTTCTTGCTTACAGAGCTGTTTCTGGTTGCTGTTTTACCTGGTGGTTCTGCTGTTTCTTTCTCCTGTTTTCTCCTTGCTGTTAGTTGTTTTGTTTTGCCTAGCTTTTTCTTTTCCTTTGGCTTTCTTATTGTTCTTGCTGTTATGTTTTTGCTCTTCTTTTTCTCACTTGTGAGAGTTTGTTCCCAAGCTTCTTGACTTTGCTTCTATATTTATATATCTATTTCTCCTTTCAAAAAAAAAAGTCCTAGGCTTTTTTTTAACGGGCAAAAGAAACATATATTAGTAATAGTATTACCAGTATTTTTTGTTCTTTGTGCACTTTCTCTGGTTTTGGGTTGGCTATTAATAGTAGCACCGATATTACTAAACCAATACAAGATAGTCTCAATTTTGTGTTAATTGCAGGTCAATTGGTGGAGTTTCAACTCACTCATGATGACATACTCAAAGCAATTTTAGGCAAGAAAAGTTGATGATGTGGTTGTCACGCTTTATTTATTGATTATGTATGCTTGTTTTTTATTTTGAGAACAATACTTTTTAGGACCCATTAAGTACTGGAATATTATTTTATTGTATCCAATTATGTTTTTTTTTTATGAAGTATCCAATTATATTTCTGTAGTTTAATTTTTTTCATTAGTAATATCGTGTATTTAATTTTAAATAGTTTTGTTAAGTAAATTAGTAGAGTTGATTGATATTAATTTTAAGATTCGAAAATTTCGTTTAAAATATTCAATAACAACTTTATTAGTTGAGAAAAATACCTTAATGCGACAACTTAAATTGTTGAGAAAACTTTGCTTATAGCAACAATTATCGTTGTTGAGATAAAACACCTTATTGTAACGACTAAATTTGTTGAGAAAAACATTTTTTGCGGCGACTTGAGTCGCTATGAAAGCTATGTTAGTGGCTTCCATCAATATTTATAGCATCGACAAAATTTTTACTTTGCAGCGAAAATAGTCGTTGTGAAAACATAAACAATGGCAGCGAAAATTGTAAGGCCCAAGTTTTAAAGCTTTGGATAAGTGAATAAAATAAAAAAGTTTATTTGATTAAATAGATTTGTGAAGGAGAAAGGTTCAGGAAAAGTCCAAGAATTTATCGAAAAACCGATAAGAGTTATAGCACGACTAACATACGCTTAATCCTAGGTCAAAGGTATTATTGAATAGTTAATTTACGCTTTAGGACACGATGGAAACTAATTCCAAAAATCCTCAGAGAAATGTTAGAACTTCTCTTTTCCGTCCTTAAACAATTATTTCGATGCGAAATCCTGGAAAGTACGAACGTCAAATTCCAATTCTCGGAAGTTTGCCGAAACGGAATCCCTGATAGTTCGAGAAAACCTAAGATCGACAGACGATGAAGACTTTTTCTATTCGGAGCTGCAAAAGAAGATTCCACCCGCGTTCTCCTATTTCTCTCGTCATTCCTAATCTTTCTTCAGAAGGAAGTTTTCTCATCCGACGATCACTGCAAAAAGTAGTTTTTCGGGATAAACCGACTTACACCGACTTATGCCGATTTTGGATCTTTTGGTTTAATTCCAAGAATCCTGTTTTGAGTTCTGGAATTCTGTCGCCATAACCTATCTTAGAATGCGCAGAGGAACGCGCAGGAAAAATCGGAATCGCAAAAAAATCATTTTTCCGTTTTTTCCAAAACCTATAAATAGCTTGAAAATTTGATTTTTTGCAAAAAAATACCCATTTCCCCTCCCCAAACCCGCGAGCATCAAGAGAGAGAGAGAGATCCGGATCTTCGTCGTTTCTTGCCCGTTTGCTTCACCGATCGTCGCTAATCGAAGACCTCGAGGTAGGTAAACTATACTCTCCTTCGAATCGTCGTTTCCGTCCACTTCTCCTACGTCTTTCTGAGTTCAAAATTTTGAGGTTTTTGAAAAACTGTTCAAATACGCTGATTTCAGTGTCTAAACTTCTTCCCTGCATGCTCTTGAGCGTGTTCTGCGGATTAGATTTTGTCAAATGTCGACGAAATGCCGCCGGGATCAATTTCTACCTTAAATACCCATTTTTCGGCAAAGTCGCAACCTTTGGGCTGAAATCTATCGACCTGGCTTAGTGCTAGTAGGATTTGTCGTCATAAACGTCGTTGTGGACGTCCTCATCCAATTTGTTTTTCGAAAATCCAATTTTGAAATTTTGAGCTAAAAATAATGACCAAACTACCCCTATATCAGTTTTCGATCCAAAAATTTTTCCGAGCTTAGAACCGTCTTAGTTACGGCTTATGTTAACCTAGGAACCAAGTTTGATCGAAGAAAAATCGACCCTCCCAATTATAGGAAGTGGCCGAGAGCTATATCAAGGGGGGGGGGGAAAGAATCCGATTTTTCGAAAACTTGTCTTAACACGTTAGATTGTCGTACCACGGAGGTTGTAGTGTACCGTGTGACCCTAGGACTCTTTGATTGCTGAGTTTCTGACTCTTGGTGTTGATTTCTGTGATTTTTGCTTAAGGTTCTTTTGAGGAGATTCCTGGAGAACAAGGAGAAGAGCGTGAAGGACACTTGGACGAGGAAGCTGGAAGACCCACCGGTGAGGGTTACTCTCTGAATTACTAGATAATGCTTTAGGGGTCGACAAATTCGACTTGATTTATGTGTTATGCACTAAATTGCTAAATGTCTGAATTGTTCTCTGAGGCTTCGGCCGACCTTGCTGAGTATTTGATGCCATGATATTGTGTGCTAAATGATTCACATGCTACGTGCTACATGGTTAACTTAGGATGTGTTGGAATATGCTGTTTATGCTTTTGACTGAGCTGTTTTATTTATGCTATTCCACTTGTACCTGAGATTCTGAGGAGTGAGGATTACGGGCAGGTCATGCCAAATTTTTATGAGATTTTGAGAGAGTTTTAAAGGACGAACGGAGTTCGGACCTTGTTATGTTTTAATGGATCGAGACCTTCTCAGGGAATTATTTGAGATTATGGGATCTCTGAAAACTCTTAGGAAGTATTATAAGATTAAAATGAAAACTATTTTATCACGGAAAACTCATAAGACATTAATCAATTTCTAAATCCTTTGAACAATAATAATACCCTTAGATAAGAGCTTAGAGCCTGAATATTAGTTTGGGAAATATGAGGAGTGTCGTCGAGTCCACGTTTTGAGGAAATATACAAGTCTTCGAGTATGTTGAAAACTCTTTTGCTCGATGAGCAGTTTAATGTTTGGCTATCTAAAGTTTAGCCGGAGACTATACGTTTCCAAGTACTTCGGTACCTTTTCGCTTGATGAGCAGTTTATTGATTGGCTATCTAAAGTTTAGCCGGGAACCATGAGTTCCAAAGTATCTTCTTCTTCTTTTGATTAATTCATTTTGTCGCAGAATCGACATTTGCCTTAGGGTATTTTTTTTAGAGACCTTAAGTTATTTAGAACACGTGGCGACGTGTCGGGTGAGGTCGGAGACGTTGTTTGGCTAATCACTTGCATTCATGCACTCATTTTGAGGTTAATACACGGCGTGATACCGTACCTCGGTGGATTCCAAAATGGTCATAAGACCCGGATTTCCATATTTAGGACACTACGGTGGTCCTCAGTAGCAGACGGAATGGCAGACCTACGGGTTCACTGCTGATCTGACTACTTTTGTGTGGTGTAAGAGACACGCGAGCAGGAAGGTACCCACCGTGGCAGGTGTTAGGGCCGCCTCGTTGATGTCCATCCTTCTTCCGGAATGCATTTTGTTACCCAGCATTGCATTTCATGCAACATACATGCTGACTTAGTTGCTGAGTGTGATTGGTACCTGTTTATCATATTTGAGGCATGCTATTTGTTTTATGATTTCTTATATTCATTATGATACTTGCAACCCTAGGAAGTCATCCCTAAAATTATAAGCCCGAGAGGCAAATATTTATTATCCTATATTATATCTGGTTTTATTATTTATATAATTCTTTGGAGTTGACCCTCGCGTCTGCTGTGTGTGTTTGGGCGGACTACGCCATTTGTCAGATGAGTATGGCGGATTGGTTTACGATGGTCAGCCCCTCGGGGGGGACCAGGTACGAGATGCTTGATCAGGACGACCCAGGTGCATGGGTGGTCGACTCCATAGGCCACCGTGCGACCTACACCGGTCGGGTTATGGAGGACCGTGTTGACCGATTCGGACGCTTGACGGAGGGGGTGATGAGGAGACACATAGTGAGCTTCAACTTGCCGCCTGGTGTGCATTATGGACCCGGCTTGGGAGGACCACCACCACCACCATCTTCGGATGAGGAGGACCCCTCTGAGGAGGTGCCAGTGGGTGAGGTTTCGACGGAGTCTAGTCCGTCTACTGTTGCTGCTGTCGTCGCGGATCTCGTTCCGGGCCCCGAGCCCGAGAGGCCAGTGCAGGAGCGCATCAGGGTGGACAGAGAGGGCAGCGTTGTGTATGTCGACCTAGTCGTCCTGGATGTAGATTCGGACGACGACCGCGCTAGCATGTAGGATCGAGTGCTAGGGTGGGCTCCTCGAGTAGGGATTAGTGTAGGAGTTGTGTCGATGCTCTGACCGTCATGTTTTCAGTTTTGGGACAGGGTAGTTTCCTGCCGGTAGCTTTTTGTGTGGTTTTCTTATGAAGATCACAGAGAGCTGGTTGGACTAGGGAGGTCTTTTCTTTAGGCCACTGGGCCAATTTGTTCTCAGTTTTTGAGGTAGGGTGTTGCGGACACAGGTTTTACCTTGGTTTGTACATATTGCCTTCGGGCGTTACCTTTTTCTGTCACCCGTCGCTTGAGGTTACTCGCGATGTGGCTGGTACTAGTGTGGGCATGTATATATTTATGTAGATGTATATTAGTTTTCTTTTACCTTTTGTCGAGAAGTTTATTTTCTTTCAGTCTTTCATTTTATTATCAAAAAAAAATAATTCACGTTTTTCCGCTTAAGTTATTTCTTTGGTTACTAAAGTGACGCCACCGAAATCGGGGTGTTACAAAAATAGTCATTGTGAAAACATAAACAATGGCAGCGAAAATAGTTGTTGTCAAAGCATAAACAATGGCAGCGAAACAAGTCGTTGTGAAAACATCAACAATGGCAGCGAAAGTAGTCGTTGTGACAACTTCAACAATGGCAGCAAAAATAGTCGTTGTGAAAACATCAGTAATGACAGCGACATCAAATGTCGTTGCAAAAAGTTTCCGCGTCGGAACTTATCGTGACGACATGCAACGACTTTTTTTTTGCTGCGAAATGTAGTTTTAGCAACGACTTTTAACATATCCCAACAACATTTGTCGCTGCGAAAAAACTTTTCTCTTGTAGTGTTGCACAGGCCCAGGGCCGGCCCTGAGTGGAAGCATTCCACGCTAGAAAGTCTGCCACAACATTATAAGTTGTTCCCAGCCGACCCAAGACTTAAGAAATGCATCACGTAGTTCTTAATGTTAATAAACATCGGTCGGTCAAGGTAATCCTTCTATTTTCCGATTAAATGTGTTTCTCTTATTCCTGAAAAAAAAGAATTGTTTGGAATGAGGTGATTTTATGAAAAGGAAAAAAACAAATATTGATTGAGGTGAAATAGTCAACTATGAATGCTATTGAAAGTATTTATTTATTCATCTCATTTTCACTTATTTTTTATTTTGTATTTTTCAATCACCTTACTAATTATCATATCTCTCATTTATCCTTTCATATATGCTGTGTTATAAGTGTATTCAAAGTGCCAAATATCAATTCTCATAATTTTATCACTCTTCATGTCACACTTAATTACAAAATGGTCCGAATCAATTTGTTCACACCTCACACGTTTGGACGTTTTCCAAATTGCAATCCATCACTAGAAAAAAGAGAATCAGTGATGGTTCAATTCCCTCACAAATATTAAAAATATTCCTCACAAAGTCAATTATGGACGAAGTTTATGAAGAAACAAAAGTCATCATACAAATTGTAAGACCGAAATTTTAGGAATTAAATTATTATTTAATTTTCTATGTTCGCGTCAGCGTAATGATGTTTGTAAAAAATTGTGTGATTAATATACAAGAAAAATAATATTTGGAGCTAATTATAAATACAGATGCATTTCGAATTGTAGATTTTGGAATCGTGCCTATAAATTTGGTGACGATTCAGACTATTCAAAAAACGGTCTCTCACCGTAAAAACATCAAATAAGTCCTGATTCTCAACTATACTGGGAATAGGACTTTTCTATGGTATTTATCACGATGTATGTTTGATTTCATGAATTTTAACTGTAATATTGATAGGTTTTATTTTCAGAGTCTGGGGAAGTTTTTCTCGCCTCTTGCAGAGGTTTTGTCCAGAACTTCTAGGCGACAAGCGAGCATGTTGAGACCTCAGTTAGAAAATCCGAATTGCATCAAATGATTCAAATAAACGCAAGGAATCCAGTTTTAGAATAAATAAAATTCGTCACGACGAAAAATTTTGGGACGAAAATGAGACGATTTCGGGGTGCAATGCCTCGAGATACTTTTAAGTCATGATTAAGGACTAACCTGAAATGCAATAATTTTTTTTCGAAAGAAAACATTATTAATATTAATGAGGGAAAAGTCAGAGATGTACAGCCCACCTCAAGAGGGTGCAAAAACCACTCAAAAAAACACCCAATCCATCCCAATTAAACAAACAACAATCCCCAAGCCTAAAGACAACCACCCAAAAGATGAAGAAAGAAACCCAAAGCCCACAAAGGTCCCCAAGAGTATAAGCAAAACCCACAAAACTACAAAAAAAAAAAACACTAAGAACATCTAGGCGCATTGATCTGGGCAGCAATTTGGTAGGTGGCAACATCGTCTTAGCAATCAAAAACCATACCCAAACGCTTCCCCATCAGAACAACACTCCCAGCTCTAGTCATGATGCCAAAAGGTTCGGAAAGCTCCACTAGCAAAACCATCAGCTCTCTCCCTAACGGCCCTGCATCCCGAGCGTCTTCCACTACACCACCACATGGTAACATTTGCGAACTTTCCTTGGCGACACCCACCTTGAGTTGTTTTGGTCGCCCTCGAGGTCGTCGATAAACATCCATGAGAGCCCGCTTTACCTCTTTATTTTTCTTGGGACGACCACCAGGCCTCGGAGGAGAAGACACTGAACCAACCTCAACTTCTGCATCTGCCACAGATTCGCCCACCTCCACCTCTGCAGCAACCTCAACCCCAAGCTTCTCTTGTTCCCAGCAACTGCTGTCTAATGACAGCAATAGGCCTCCTAGATCCCCATCCGATGAAGATCTGCTAGCAGTAGCAAAATCCTCTACAATTTGCGAACACATCCCCACCTCAGACCCAGTAGACAACGGAACAGCACAGAGTCTAAGAGAAGAAGAGGAATCAAAGGTAGGCCTTGACACAACAAGAGACCCATCATTTAGAGCTGGTAGATTCACTCCAATCTCCCCAAAACATGTCCTAATTGAAATCCTTTCACTAGAAGGAAAGCACAATTTGAACTTGCTATTAAGAAGCATCTTAAGAGCCATCTCACCCCCTAAAAGAAGCTGAAAATATAGTGAATTCAAAGTTGAATTTACTACAAACGCTAACAAATTAACTCCTAACTGCCTCTATCTCTTGAAACCTTCCGTCGAAGCTGCTCCATCGACCCAATCGTTTTCTCCCTCTTGAACCAGAAACTCCACAGGAGTAGCACGCAGCTCCAAAGGATTGTCGAGATCAGCGCGTACTAAAGGTTGATTGCACGACTCCACTCCGAATTCAGCTAGGACAACACCACTCATTGACGCATCAACCTCCAAGCTAGGTTCCCCAATCCAACACTCAAGGAACAGAGCCTCAGTTGGGAGCCTACTGACCTCCAAACCAACACACCCCACCTCCTAGCAACACAAAACAGAGGTAAGCTCAGGGAACAACAGCAAATCTGGAATCCGAGCCTCTTCCTCGCAACACCTCCACAACTATAGGAACAAGCACTCTTCACCCGAGGATTGGGCAGGCTCACACCGCTGCACTTCTACCTTTTCCCTAACGACATCCCGCGCGAACAAGATGGAGGTACCAGTCCTGCTCCAGGACAATCCCTCTCCAGCGAAACAGAGCCATGATTTTGCAAGGCCAATCCATCTCTTATAGGAGAACACACCACTGTCACTGATAAATGAGCCCCACCTACCTTCGTCCCATTGAATCAAGCCATCGCCATCTCGGCGAGAGACCTTGATATGAATTGGACGAACCTAAACCGGAATCTCCTCCCGACCTTGCACTGTCTCTGCACGAAAACCTTCCCAATCCTCCCAATCTGAGCAAAGAGAGCTTTGATTTGAAAGTAATCCACCGAAGCTGAAATCCCATCCACGAACAGGGTACACCGCTCTAGAGGTTGTGAACCACTTCGGCGCGACGCTTCTCCCTCTTCCGCCTCCGCTTCATCATCTTCGGCGTCGTCGATTCCCAACCCTGGAGTGTCGCCGCCCTTCGAGGCTCCTTGCCTCTTCGTTGACGGCGTAGGGAGACCAGAGTTGTAGGGAACCTTAGCGGAGCAAACTAGAGGCTTTCCACGCATAATTAAAGTTCGAACGTTAAACACCTACGACTTGAAATGCAATAATATAACACAAGAAAGGGGGTTTGAATTGTGTTCTTATAAAACTTGAGTTTTCAAACGATAATAATTTTTCAAAACGTTTTCGCAATCGTTTGGTCTAGCGGATAAATGAGTAAGATAATAAATGATGAAAACAAAAGCAATATATCTTGGTTCACGCACAAACGATGGGGTTACGTCCAGTCCTTGGCTTAACCAAGATTTCACTAAACAAGTATCAAGGACTTCTCCTATACCAAGTATTAGACAAGACTCCTCCCAACCAAGTAATCTGTAGGACTTCTCCTAACCAAGTATTAGACAGGACTTCTCCCAACCAAGTATTCTAAGGACTCCTCCTTTATAAACTGTTTTTCAGGACTTCTCCTAAGATCTTTTTCAAGATCGTTTGGCTCTACAAGGATCTCTTCTCAAAAGAGGGATAGTAGAAAATGCTAAGCACAGGAACCGCAAAGTATTTGATAAGATTTGACTTTGTGATGTACTTTGAGTTCTATATCTAGAGAGATCGAGCTGGGTATGAAGATTTGACTCTTAGGTATTTCTCTCAAACGATATGAGGACTTTTCTTTCTTGCTTTCTTGATGAAGATTTCTGGTTCAAATGAAAGTTGTTTGTCGTTAAAACTCTACTTCTTGCTTCTGAAAATCTTCAAGTCCTCCTTTTTAAGTGTTTCTATGGTTTGTTGATAGTCGTTGGAGCATTGTAGAGCACTTTGATTTCTAACCGTTAGATCAAACGGTCTTCTCGTCAGGTGCATTAAATGCACTATGTCCTTTGACTAAGAATTGTTGCTACAAAATGTATCTTGTCAGTTGGTTGGTAGCATATGGAGCATCGTTTCAGTCCTTTTGTGAGAGAAAGAGGAAACTTGATTTTGACAATGTTGTACTTGTTTCTTTGATCATAGTGCTTTAAAAAGTATCACGTGATTCTTGGCACTTGACTTTCTTCTCAAGAATGTCAGAGAGATATCTTCAATTGGAAGATGACGCTCTTTCTCTAGTCATTTTCTTCATTGGTAAGCTTTGAGATATACGATGAATTTCAACACTAATTGAGGTCTTTTCTTCTGGTAGACGATCTAGCATATTTGACTTTTCTTTGCTAGTGCAGACTGTCTTGTAGCTTTGACCTTTCTTCCTTTGTATGGGCTGTCTTCTTGCATTTTCTTGCACTTAATCATCAGACGATGAGGGATGCCAGTCATGAGTTTTATTTCCTGAAATTTAATTCACATGAAATTTTTAACCATTACACTTATACTCTTGAAATTGTTATCATTAAAACTATGATAAACGGTGTATCTTACGTTTGAACTTAACACAACCACCCTTTTATGGCCGTGTAGAACCATATATTGAGGAACAAGTGTCAACCTTTGATGGTTAAGGCTTGTCTCCATGGATTATTTTAATCTAGGGTCGTGTATAGAGATTTTGGGGCCTTAGGCGAAAATATTAAAGTGATCGATTTTGTTTTGACAAGAATCTTAAAGAGACCTAACATATCATATAAATTAATATTTTATATTAACCTTCTAGTTTTTGAATTGCGAAATCATTTATCATAGTTTTATGCTGCAAAATAAATAAAAAATTATGAACAATAGAACATGAAACACAATGAATGAATCATTGAGAGGATTTTGCAACACTTTAATATCAAATATCTCCAACGTATAGAAAAAATGAAATTTTTCTTTTTTTAGAGAAGAAACAATGGTGAAGAGTAAACTTATACAATACTATATATATAAATCATCAAAAAACTAACTGTAATGAGTAACACAATTTGATTTTTTGAGTTTTGGAAATGTATAAACAACATATATTTTATTTATTAGTTTTTCTAGAAAATGTAAATTTTCTAATACAAAATAATACTACTAAAAACTATCAAAGTTGTGTTAGGTTATTTTTAAATAACCTAATATGTGGGTTTATAAATTAAGACATTTACGCTTAAGCTAATAACTGATATGGTGATCTAATTCAGAAGCCCAATTTACATCATATGCGGTATGGGCTTTGCAATGTGTAACACCCCAATAGTAAACCTAATTAGGGTTAATGGGGCTCTAATTAGATTTCTATATAAGGATCATAGGGTTTGGTCCCCAAGGCTAATCTGATAAGTCACTCATCTCCTCCATTCCCATAAGTAGAGAGAGAACCCATTGAGGAAGAGATTAGTCTATGAAAGATCATAACCCACGACCAGTTCATCATCACATATCCAATGGAGTCAAGTATGTTAACTGATTCCAATTCATTCCCTAATAATCTAACATGAGTATTTGATTAGGGCATTTGGTTATTTTCCCAAAAAGTGGTCTCAGAGCCATGCTCTATGTTAGATTATTAGGATTTCTTATATGTGATTATTGAATTCTTTACTTATACACATGATTTCGATTGTGTAAATCCATTATGTTTTAGGATTTTGAAGAAATCATCTGCGTTTTTCATTAATCCTACTTGTATGATGTATTCTGTGGATACTCGCTTGTATTCCTTTCGTTGAGACTGCATGTGACATGTATGTATTATTTTCCGGGGACTCCTTTCATCTTTCTGAGTTTTTTCCGTGAACTTTAGAGTGCATATATATTGCTCTTTTGGGTCTAGCTTGATATTAATTTCTTGATATATGCAGTACTGTGATGATGATAGACATATATAGCAATTTTGATTTGTACTAGTTTTAAACCCGTGCCTTGCACGGGGGAATTTGTTCTTGATTTTTTTTAAAAAAAAATAGTTGATCAGAGAAATACCATCGCGATAAAAAATTGTCATAGTTGCAGATCCAGTATTGTCAGCAACATTCATCAACAACTTGTACCTTAGGCAAACATCAATACTTAAATTAAATGTACTCTTTATTGAACAAAGTAATTATTTATTCAAAATGGAGTTTACCATATGGTAGGAGTTACGTGTTTGTTACATGTTGGACAAAAATATTGTGCTCCGTCAAAGTATGCTGCCGTGTGACATTTGCAATCATGATAATACCAATCATCTGTGTTCACAATTTTCTCAATCGCAGCATACACAATGAATATTGTCCTCTGCAGTAATGAATTTGTGCTTTAAAATTTTGTTGTAGATACAAATTTTTGTAATATTAACAATGATAATAACATATGTATATTTAATACATTTAAATGTACCTAATCAATGACATGTTTTTTCTATTATGAATGTATTATAGTAGGTTTAGATGTTATTATTTAGATAAAATCTAATGTGCAAAAAAAATATTAAATAAGTTTACTGATACTGTTTTATTCATAAAAGTAATGGAATTTTCTACTTAATGTTTTTATCAGTTTAAGAAAATATCAGCATTAAAAAACGCACTTAACTATACTAATTATGGTCTTTATAAAATCAAAAAGGTAATACCGGTGTAATTTTTTTTATAAAATAATTATTAACATATGTATTTAAAACTGTTAAATAGCTGAGCTTCATTATTTTGTATTTTAAATAGGATAGGAATATAATAGTTTTTTAAATTGATTAACATTTAATGTATTTTATAACCAGAAAATTTAAAAGAACGCTTTTAATGTATTGATAAAAGTTTTAAAAAGGTGATTGTTAATACCCTTAAATATATTAAATAGCTGAGCTTCATTATTTTGTATTTTAAATAGGATAGGAATCCTTGTTGCGAAAGGGACGAATTAATTGTGCTGAAATACATATGTACCTTTTGGATTCAGTTTTGGTTTGTACCTTATAATTTGGCTATATCACTATAAAGATTTGTTAGTTCTCTTACAATAGAAAAGAGATTGTTTCAATTTATGTTTAATTATTAGAACTAATGAAGGTAATATATATGGAATATGTTTTCCGTTACAGTAATATATATGAGATGTGTGTATATATACTTTTGGAATATATATATATATATATATATATATATATATATATAATGATCACTACAGATGGTATAAATAAGGGAATATATCATTGATTGAATATATTTATACGGAATTTTGTTTTTTCCATTCACGGAAATAATAAATGTTGAATATGTACATTAAATTGATTTGTTTTGTTTTTATGATGTACAAATCTTTATGATAATTCCATTTATATGGAATGTAATTAATTGGTTAATTTATGAGTGTGATCCTTTAAAGTAATAGAATTTCTTAATTATAATGTCCTCTATTTTTAAATAAATTAATTACTGCAAAATGTTGCAAAAGTAACCTCTTTTGTAATGATTTTATTTATTTTGAGATAGAAGGATGTGTGTGTTTCTTGTTTATGCGATCCATGATCGGCCAAAAGGAAGGTCATTGATTGGCCAAACAACAAATACACATGCGGGAATGATATGTGATAATTATAAAGTTTCCATGTGAACGACACACCGACCAAAAGGAAGGTTGTCGTTTGACAGGATTTATTGTCAGCATTTGATTTCTGCATGGAGAGTACCACTTGCAAATTGATTATCAGTCCAAAGACTTAAATATCAATGTTGTTCTAGGTATCTTGTTTAAATGGGTCCACCACTCTACAATTAATTGAAATTTATGTCTTAGATGATTATTATATTGTATTTAATAATTTATATTTTATGACATGAATTTCTATTCAGTGAGCTTATGTAATCTCTTTGTTTTAAATTTGTCAGTTAATAATTCTGCTGCTAATATCATTGCCAACATTAATGGACTTCCTGTGCTTAACGGCACAAACTTTAAGAGCTGGAAAGAGAACATTCTGTTGGTTCTCGGCTGCATGGATGTAGACTATGCTATAAGGAAATAACAACCTGCTTCTCTTACGGAGAAAAGTTCTGCTGATGAAAAGGCAAACTTTGAGAAGTGAGATCGTTCTAATCGCATAAGTTTATTAATGCTAAAGCGCAGCGTTCCAGAAGCATTCAGGGGCGGTATATGTGATGAGGTATCTGCAAAAGGTTTCCTTGGTGAAATTGAAAAATGTTTTGAAAAGAACGAAAAGGCTGAGACAAGCAAGCTTTTATCTGACCTTGTCCAGATGAGGTACAAAGGAAAAGGAAACATAAGGGAGTACATTATGGAGATGTCTAACATCGCTTCAAAACTTAAGGCACTAAAGCTTGGTCTGTCTGATGATCTGCTTGTGCATTTGGTACTTATATCTCTTACCGCACACTATGGGCAGTTTATAGTTAGCTATAATACTCAAAAGGATAAATGGACTCTTAATGAGCTCATTTCACATTGTGTGCAAGAAGAGGATAGATTGAAGCGTGAGATGACAGAAAGTGCTCATGTTGCAACTAACTCAAATAGTCTCAAGCGAAAAAGGACTGAGGATAAGGATACTGTAGCGGGACCTTCACAACCCAAGAAACAAAAGGACAAGGAGAATATGGTTACATGCTTCTTTTGCCGGAAATCTGGGCATATGAAGAAGGAATGTCCCAAGTACGTCACATGGCGTGTTAAGAAAGGTGAATTTTTCACCTTTGTTTATTTATGAAGTTAATTTGACTTCTATACCTAGTAATACTTGTTGGGTAGATTTTGGTACTGCTACTCACAAGTGTTTCTATGCAGGGTTGCATTTGGAGCCGACCGTCGAGTGATGTTGAAAGATTCATCTATGTGGGCGATGGCAAAGCAGTTGCGGTAGAAGCAATTAGCATATTTAGCTTATTTTGAACCTGGTCGTTTTATTGAATTAAGAAAGACTTGTGTTTTTTTCTTTTCCCGTCATTTAGACATAATTTGGTTTCTATTTATGCATTGGACAAGTATGGTTATTCCTTTTTTGGAAGTGTTAAATTTAATTTTCTCTTAATTCTACTTTAGTAGCGACCGATTCCTTAATTGATACATTATATATGCTGAAAAACAATTGTTTCATCTAATGAAACCTTGCAAACAAGTCTTTTTTCTTTTGAGATGGGAAACATGAGATTTCTTGAGGATGTTTTGTTTGGGGGTGGAGATAAAGAAGTTCCTCCAAAAGAGCAAACTCAACAACCTCAAAGATATATAGTGCATCTTATTACTAAGGGTTTCCCATCAATGCTATCACAAGTTTTATCAAATCATTGTCTCTTTAGGTTTTGAGTTCAATATAGTTGATGATTGTGTTATACAAGTTCAGTGGGAGTGATTTTATGATTCCTAATGCTCTACGTTGATGACTTACTAGTAGCGATATAAACTTGTTGCACGTAACCAAGAGGTTTTCTAACAAAGTTTTTGAAATTAAAGTTTTTGGTAACACCTCTTTTGCATTGGAAATTAACATACACTGAGATGAATCTCGGGGTGCTCTTGGTTATCGCAAACAAGTTATATCAAAAGGTACTACTAGATTCAACGTGAAAGATTGCACATAAGGAGACACTTCTGGTGCTAAAGGAGACAAGTTTAGTCTCAATCAAATGCCCCATGAATGAATTTGAGATAAGAAAGATGCAAAAGTTTTCTTATGCTTCCGCTGTTGGGAGTCTCATGTATGCTCAAGTATGTACACATTCAGATTTGGCGCGCATAGTAGGCATGTTTGGCAGATACTTAAGTGACCTCGGTTTACATCCTATATGGAGAAGCTATATCTTGGAAAAGTGTTGAGTTAACACTTGTAGCTCTCTTCATTATGGCGGTATAATGCATAGCTTGTTATGAGCCAACCATTATGTGATATGGCTGCGAAATATTGTCACTAGGCTGTGTGTGTATGTGTTTTCTTATGAAGTTGAAAGACCAATAAAGATTTATTGTGACAATTTATTCGCAGTCATGTATTCGAATAACAATAGAAGCTCTTCAAAGTCTAAACACATAGACATTGAGTTTCTAGTTGTTAATGAAAGGATTTAGAGTAAAATAGTGTCTATTAAGCATATTGGAACAAATTCAATGCTAGCAGACCCAGTTACTAAAGGTATGACACCTAAGGTCTTTCAGGAGTATATTGCTCATATTGGTGTTGTCATAATTGATAATATGCAGTTTTTAGTGGGAGTTTGTTTCTATGATTGATAGTTTTCATTGACACTATTGTATTACTTTATGTATGATCAGTTTTTCTGCAGAGTTAAGTTGATGGTTTTATTATGGGTATTACACTGAATGTTTAATCTTTCAATTGTGGTTTGACATCAAGTTTGAAATACTAAGGTTTGATCTCACTCGAGAATAAAGGACCAATTGGAAATAGGCATGATTAAGATCACATTGCATGTAATTTCCAGTTACACATCCATACCTGATCTATGTCATTTAATATATTTGATATGGTGATCATTGATGGATCTAGTTACGATAAATGTAACGAAGGTCGCTTTGGTCTCATATTGGTATAGGAGATGGACCAGATTGATTAAAGATGATGTTTTTTTTTATTAGCAAGTTTGGTGTGCACCTAAGGTTGTCAAGTGTAATTGTCATTGGAATTAATTTGTAACCCAAGTGGGAGATTGTTGGGTTGCTTTTAAATAACCTAATATGTGGGTTTACAAATTAAAACATTTACGCTTAAGCTAATAATAAGTATTGGGTTGATATGGTGATCTAATTCAGAAGCCCAATTTACATCATATGCGGTATGGGCTTTGCAATGTGTAACACCCCAATTGTAAACCTAATTAGGGTTAATGGGGCTCTAATTAGATTTCTATATAAGGATCATAGGGTTTGGTCCCCAATGCTAATCTGATAAGTCACTCATCTCCTCCATTCCCATCAGTAGAGAGAGAACCCATTGAGGAAGAGATTAGTCTGTGCAAGATCATAACCCACGACCAGTTCATCATCACATATCCAATGGAGTCAGTTATGTTAACTGATTCCAATTCATTCCCTAATAATCTAACATGAGTATTTGATTAGGGCATTTGGTTATTTTCCCAAAAAGTTGCACTTCTCATGTTACACTTCTAAATTCTCACATTGCATTGCACATGTTGTAATTGATGTTACCAAATTTTTCATTGTTTTACCTTCTCAATTCTCAGTAATATATCTTATACACATACTAAATATTTTTGGGGGCCTATATATATTTGGGGGCCTTAGGCAATTGCCTATTTTATCTAAACTTCTACACGGCCCTGTTTTAATCCAACTTAATTTCAACCACTTAATTTACCGAACTTGGCTCTAAATGAGTGATTAAGGGGAGGAGAGGAGAGTTTGGTTGTGAAAGGAAGAGGAGGAGAGGATTGAACCTTTTTGCACTTGTGCTTGAAGAGTTTGAGAGAGTTGAAGGGAGAAAGAAGAGAAACCAAAACCCTAGCACAACCATCACCACCAAACCACCACCATCACCACCTAAAAACCTCAATCATTCTTCTTTTGTGTCTTGATCTTCTTCTCCACTGGTAAAAACTACCAAAAAGCTTCAAACATTAGATACTTTATTCTCTAATCTTATATTTTGAGTAATAACAACATTCTTAATTAACAACTAACTATCTAGCTAACAACTTACTTGTTGTAATAAGTTTGAAACAGAGTTTCAAAAAAAAAAAAAAAAAAAGTTTGAAACAGAATAATATATAACGATATGGAGACATTGTAAAAAAAATATAGCGATTTGATTTAAACTAATTAAAAATTTGAGAGACTAAATCTGTTAAAAACATCTTGAGCAACTAAAATCACACCAGTTCAAACTATGAGACTAAAAGTAAAATTAAGTATAACATCTTCTTTTCTAAATCACAAGTATTCTAGAACAATTTCATACGAGCTTATCTATCCGATATGCGCTTGATAGTGACAAAAGTCTAATTGAGTTTTTATTTATTTTCCGTTTTAATTTTTTATATTTAAAAATAGTTTTTGAAAACCATAGTAAAAAACAAGTCCTTGAGTATATATATATATATATATAAGTATATATATATATATATATCAATTTTTTACATTGTGAACGTATCATTATTCTTCTGTTAAGTTCAAACGCCAATTGTATCGTCTATCTTGTTTTAAACGATAACAATTTTCAAGAGTATAAATAAACTCATTGATTATATCATGTGAATTACTTTTTTAGGAAATCACTCTTACACCCTTCAAGACATATCAACTAGAGAAGCAAAGCAAGAGGATGACACAAAGATAAAGAAGAGACACTCAAGCAAAGAAGAGAGAGAGAAGACAAGCCAAGTCAAAGGAGTCAGCAAAAGGACAAAGGTACAAAGGTAAACGACAGAGTAGAGAAGAAAGTCATACATGTTTCATCGTCTATTCAAGAAGGTCAGTCAAAGCATCAAGGCAGACTACACAAGCAAATGAATGCTTCAAAAGAAGAAGTAGAAGAATGATCAAAGCTTCAACATACATCTTAAATAAGCGAAGGGTGATCAAGAACTACGACACAACAACGCTAGCAAAGGAAAGTCATATCTCCTAGAACGTCTATCAGGAGAAAGTAATCAAGATGAAGAGATCAAGAAACATGAAGAGTCATATCATCAAGACCATCTTCACAAGGAAGAGCTCAAGCTTTCAAGCACATCCTCTTAAGGAGATAATCAAAAGCTTCAGAGCTACACACGGAAGATTTAGAGCTTCAAGGACATACAATGCAAGAACTGTCCAAGCCATCACATTGTTTGAGAAGACTATACTAAACGTCTACTACTTCATCTATCTCAAGGCTGATCAAAGGAAAGCATTGTTCAGAGAAAAAAGCGACATATTCTAATGGAAATATCTTTGACATTCTTGAAGATAAAGTCAAGTGCTAGGAAATCACGTGATACTCTACATAGCATTCTGTCTAAGGAAACTAGTGGAACATGTCAACATCAAAGTTTCCTCTTTATCTCTCATCAAAGGATAGATAGAATGGAGCGAAGTCTATTGTCTTTGTATTCAAGCATCTATCTAATACAGAAAAATTAGACAATCCATTTATGAAGAAGAAATTGGTAAAGTCTCAACTACTAAGTGACCAACAGATGAAAGGTATGAAGCATGCGCCAAACCAACAAATATTCTAAAAGAAGAATGGCTGAAGAAAGAGCCTCGTCTGAGATAAATCAAGAAAGCAGAGCTTCAAGGGCAACCAATGTTTTTCATCATATGAAGACTGATATGTCAAGAGAGAAGCATGATGATATCAGCTCAATAAAAGAATCATCTAAATGAGAATCGATCATGTGAAGAAAGGTCGACGTCTGAAGAACTAAAGAAGGATGAAGACGACAAAAGCAGAAGATCATCTGAAGAAGAATCAAGGTCTCACTCAAGCAAGCTACAAAGTCAAATCTAGCAAACTTCCCATTGAAGATAAAGCCGAGAACGCTTTGTGCAAAAGATTCAAGTTGAAAATCAAATATCTTACACAATTCTATGATAAAGAGAAAAGCTCTGTGGTGTCACTATCATATTTCCATATCTCTACACCAACGGATAGAAACTCAGACCTATGCTACCTGCTACAAGATAGATTACATCTTTACGGCATAAGGTCTCAATCAAACTGTACCACATTTTCACAAAAGTAGCTTTTATACGGTTTGATCCAACGGCTAGAAGTATTGTGAACAACACGCTCCAACAGGCCGCAACGGTTATCTTTCAGTCACATAAGATACAAGAATATAAAGGGAAGAAGTGAAGACTTGAAGTAGTAGCGCTTAGACTCTCATGGATTGAGCTTTATGCTCAAATCACTTAAGTGTGAACATAAGTCTCAGAGCTCAACAATTAGAGATCGATGATGAACCTCAACTGATCATGTCATTTATCATCATCTGCTTCAACATGTAGAGTAGATATTCTTCAGAGTCAAATCTTTTCTATCTCTATCATGTAACTGAACATAAAGTATTCAGTTAAGAGTCAAACCTTAATACTTTATGATTCATGAACTTAATTGATCTATTATCCCTCTTTCAAGAAGAGATTTTAGAGTAGAAGAAAGCAATCTTGAGAAAGATTGTTTTGGGAGAAGTCATGTACAATACTTGTAATGGAGGAGTCCTTTATAATACTCAATGCTTGAAGAGGAAGCGGTAAAAGAATACCCAATGCCTGAAGAAGCAGTGGTAAAATAATACTCGTTATGCCTGGAGAGACATGTACAAGAATACTCGTTATGCCTGGAGAGGCATGGACAAGAATACTCGTTATGCCTGGAAAGGCATGTACAATAATAATTGTTGGGCGAAATCCTGTCTAAAACTCAATGCCCAGAGAGACAGTGCTGAAAGAATACTCGCTAATCCTTGGAGAGGCAGTGTAAGACCCGGATTTGCAGAACTGGATTTAAAGTTTAATTTCCGACTCACGCGTAGAATCAGTGTAAGCGTGACAGAAGTTCGTCGTTTGAGAAAATTTAATGAAGAAGAAAGTTCAGGAATTGCTTGAGGAATGTACCATAGTCGTTTTAGGAGTTAGTGCGAGTCGTTTGCACACCTGCCTTATGGCGAGAGTGTCCAGAATAGGCTAATTCCGCTCTTAAAGCAACGTTTAAGCGAAATTTCAAATCCTTAGAAAAATAAGAAGTTCTCTTTATTTTTCCTTCACGCACGATAATATTCACTTCTCGGAAGTCCGACGACGCTAATTTCTTTGCTTCAAAAACCCTAAATTCAATCACTGAATGAAGACTTTTTCTATTCGGAGCTTTTAACGAAGTTTCTATCCGCGATGCCGGATTTGTTTCGATGTTTCCAATCTTTCTTCAGAACAAAGTTTTGTCGTCTGACCTTCACAACAAAAAGTAGTTTTTCGGGGCAGATTAACTTATAGAGATTTGTTTTGAGTTCTGGAATTCTGTCGCCAGAATCTCGCTTAGAATTCACCGATGAACGTGCTGCAAAAATCGGAATCGCGAAATTTTCATTTTCCCGCGATTTCACTCTCCTATAAATAGTGAAAAATCACAAAATATCTTACCCATTCACCATTTGAAGCCGCGAGTTTGAGGAGAGAAAGGAGGAAGGAGATTTTCGCCGAAACTCGACCGATCTTCGAGCTGTTTGTCCCTACTTCAAGGTATCGAGGTAACTAGCTTGATTCTTACCTCTGATCATTGTTTCTACTGCGTTTCTATATCTCTTTCTGTGCTCAAAGTTTCGAGCTTTTCGTAAAACTATCCGTTTTTCTTGATTTTTCACTTGGGATATCTTCTATACTTGCCCAAGAGCCTAGAACACTCGCCGTTGTTCGCCGATTTTGATCGAGTTGTCAAGGATCTGAAAAACTGATTCAAAACCCTTTTTGTGCACATATCGAAACTTTAATGTCGAAAAGTCGCAATCCGACTTAGTGCCTTTAGGATTAGTTGCTACAAATGTCGTTAGGAACATCGCTATCAAATTTGTTTTCCGAAGTTTTAACTTTGAGCTTTTGAGTTTTTATTTTGGACCAAAACGCCCCTGAATAGCCGTATTTTGACCCGGCTGTTCTAAAATTTTTCCGACAGTTTCTTTACTCTAGTTTTACCCTAAAACTACCTTGTAATTAAATTAGATCGAAGAAAAAGAGCCGGAGCCTTTTTCCTCTTGTGGCCGAGAGCATGTTTGTGTGGGGGGGGAGGAGTTTTTCGTTTGCGAAAACTTGTCTTTTCGTACTCGATTGTTGTATTCTGAAGCTTCGATGCTTTGTCTATCGTTAATGAGTTGTATTGTGATCGAGCTAATCAATTTTGTTTGGATTTCTGCTTTGTTTTCTCCGAGGTTCAGTTGAAGGAACTTTGGGTTTCTCAGAGCAATTGTGTGAAGAAAACCTAGACCACGAGACTGGAGCAACTCGAGGTTAGGGCAACTTACATATTAGCTAAGATTGCATGATAGGCGTCGATAAATTCGACTTATGTTTTACTTTGATATTGATTATGATGATGAATTAATGTTATTATGTTTTTCATGACTTATAATATTGAGATGTTATTGAATTGTGCGTTTTGACGCGACTTCGGAGCGAAGAATCACTGAACTGGTTCCTTTTGATCTTTCGGGTTGGATGAACAACACTAGGCAAGTCCAAACACAAGGTTTGAGACCTAGCCATCGTTTATATACTTAGACTTTCCCCGGGGGGTTACATTTGGTGGGATTTTGGCAAACTTAGAATGAACAGAATCTTGGAAACTAAAGACCTTAGAGAACTTAGTCTTCAAAGAATTAAACTCATAACCTGACTAATTAAATTCGAAACGTTTTCAGTAACGAATGAACCATAGGGAACCTAAAGGGGAAAATGATTGCGAAAGACGGGGAAATGTCGACAAGTCTTGAAGTTACTAGGAATTGGTGGAAGCCACTGAGGCGATCTACGGTGAAGACGGGCGGTCACCGAGTACTCTAGTACTCTTGTTGTTGGAGTTTGTGTTGTATTGACCGACACTAAACTCTTGGGTTTTGAAATTGGGTTTTAAGCTAAACACTTGTGTTGTGAGGACGATTCGATGTTTGGCTAACCATATTGCATCATGCATCATTCGAGGTTTGTACGATCGAAAGATTGGGCCTCGGTGAAGAACGGGAATGCTTCACCAAGGTTGGGGAATTGCCTTCATCGAAGAACACCTGGGTGTATCTTTGGCATAGCGGGCAGAGTGGCACGACCATTGATGGTTGGGGCCGATCCGACTATGCATGGGTTTGTAAGCGACACCCGAGCAGAGTTGGCGACACTAGGCCTGTGTCGTGCAGACTCGTGGTGCCCATCCCAAACAACTATCCGGATCATATTGAATTGCATTTCACGCATACATTCACCCTAACTGGAATTGTGTGCTGTTTGCATTACTGAATTATTGTTAGAGCCGATAACATGCTAGGAATATATTTATATATATTTATATATAATAACATATATATATATCCCCCAATCACATGTTGTTTGTATAATTACTCTATTCCGTGAGTTGACCCTAGCGCCTTGGCTTTGGTTTCATGTTTGTGTTTGGGCGGTCGGCCTGCTGCCAGATGTCGATGGCGGTTTGGGTTTCGATGGTCTCTCCCTCGGGGGGGATCAGGTTTGAGTTGGTTGACCGACATGCCCCCACCGCTTGGGTGATCTATCTTGTGGGTCATCGAGCGACGCACCGGGGAAAGGTCGTGGAGGACCGTACTGACGAGCGTGGACGTCTAACGAAGGGAGCTTTACGACGCATGGAGTTGAGCTTCAACTTGCCGACTTCAGTTCGTTGTGGACTCGGACTCTGACTACGACACCGACGTTGACAGCTACTCGCCGAGCGACGAGGATGAGGAGGAGGAGCTTTGAGCGGTACTGGGATGGTAGGTTTAGGCAGGCGTCATATTTTGTGTAGAGCTCTGATTCGTTTTGCTTTTGGGACAGGGTAGGTTCCCGACGCATGACTTTTTGTGTGGTTCTCTTACTGAGGGATCACAGTGAGTCAGTCGGACCATAGGGGTCTTTGCTTAGGCCATTTTGAGGCCGACTTTCTCCTAGTGGATTGTAAGTATAACTTTCTTACTCACACTTCTGGATCTGTATATATTTGCCTACGAGCACACTACTTTGGAGTCACTGCGAGTGCGCGTGACGTGGGAGTGCAGCTGAGGCTGTACATGTTTATATATGTGGTACATCGGTTAGTTTAGTTTGCTGGGTTATGTCTTTACTTTCTATCGCTTTATTAAAAAGAAAAAAAAAATACCTGTTTTCCGCGTAAAGTTTATTTTTGAGTTACTAAAGTGACACCTGGAAATCGGGGTGTTACAGGCAGTGAGAAAATAATACTTGTGTTTTTCCTAGAGAGGCAGTGGCAAAAGAATACTCGTTATGCCTGGAGAGGCATGTACAAGAATACTCATTGGGAGAAGTCATGTCGAATACTAGTAAGGAGAAGTCATTGATACTTGTTGTTAGTGAAATATTGGTGCTGCCAAGGACTGGATGTAGCCCTACCGTTCTGGGGGTGAACCAGGATAAAATTGTCTGTGTGCATCGTCTACTCTTTTGCTGTTACACTTCTGCTGCAAAAACGATACCAACGAAGATGATAAATCTTTTTATCGTTTGGAAAATCATGTTTTATGCGAGGCACAATTCAAACCCCCGCCCTTCTTGTGCTACGTTGATCAACTCCATATTAATCTAGTGTATTGTATTTCTGTTTGTGTGTTTAAATTATATTTTTTAGGATTAAACATGAAAATGGTCCCTAAACTTTGAACGAGATTTGAAATTTGTCCCTCGCTGGAAAATCTTCCGAAAAACACCCTTGGACTACAAGACATATGAGAAAACCATCATTGCCGTCGAATTGACTCCGGCCGCCGTGCTTACGTGTGGGCTGAGATTTGACGTGTACTTCCACATCATTTAATGAGTCCTAGGGTGGAAGCTTATGTGGCAGAATTAATGAATAGATATTTTTTTATTTTTTTAATTCAAAACCTGATTAATAATGATTAAAAAATATTAATTAAAAAAAAACTCCTTAATCTTCAGATTTCATCCCATCTCTCTTTACTGTTTCTCTCCATTTTTTTCATCTTCTTTCTTAATCTTCATCTCATTTCCTCCAACAATATCTTCTTCTTCTTCATCTTGTCCAATATCCCCAAAACACGCCACCACCCCAACCCTAACTGTAACACCCTGATTTCGGTGGCGTCACTTTAGTAACCAAAAAGAAAACTTAAGCGGAAAACGTGAATATTTTTTTTTTTGATAAAAGAATCATAAACTGCAAGAAATGAAACTCAACAACAAAAGATAACAGAACTAATATACAATAATAATTACAGCCCCCGCTGTAGTACCAAACCTCGTCACGAGTAACCTCCAGTGACGGAAAGTAGAAATGTGTAACGCCCGTAGGCAAAATGTACAAACCAACAGGAAAAGTTGAGTGTCCGCAACACAAACCTTCAAAAATGAGAATAAGTTGGCCCAAACGGCCTAAAAACAAGACCTCCTAAGTCCAACCAACTCTCTGTGATCCCCGTAAAGAAACCACACAAAAAGCTATAGGCGGGAAACTAACCTGTCCCCAAAGAAACAAATGACAGTCAGAGCTAAGACTCTACTCCTACACTAATCCTATCTCGAGGAGCTCACACCAGCACGCAAAACTATGTGCTAGCATGATCGTCGTCTGAATCTGAATCCAGAACGACCAAGTCTACAAACACTATCCGTCCTCCCCTCGCAACCGCGATGCGCTCCGGTGCTGGCCTCTCGGGCTTAGGGCCTGAACCATGATCATCAATGATAGCAACCGTGGGTGAGCTGGACTATGAACAAGTCACTCCCACAGGCTCCTCCTTTGAGGGGTCCTCATCATCAGAAGATGACGGTGGTGGTGGTGCTCCTAATCCTGGTCCGCAGTGCACTCCGGGCCGCAAGTTGAAACTGACAGTGCACCTCCTCAGCACTCCCTCCATCAAGTGTCCTACTATGTCTACGCGATCCTCCATGATCCTCCCCGAGTACGTCGCGCGATGGCTAGCGAGGTCGACCACCCACGCGCCGGGGTCATCCTGATCTATCATCTCATATCTAGTCCCCCCCGAAGGGTGGACCATCATGAACCAATCCGCTAAAGACATCTGACAATGGGCGTAGTCCGCCAAAACACACACAGAAGACGCGAGGGTCAACTCTAAAGAATTATGTAAGTAATATCACCAATAGATACAGATAAGAGATTAGCCACTTAGGCTTATAGCTAGAGATAACATCCTAGGGTTGTATATTCTACAATGAATATAAACGACAGTAATAACAATTAACATGCTTCAAATAGGATTAACAATTATCAATCACACTCAGCAACTAAGTCAGTATGCATGTTGCATGAAATGCAGATGACGGTTAACCCAGTTAACCAAATGCATTCCGGAAAGGATGGACATCAACGAATCAGCCCTAGCACCAGCTGAAGGTATGCAAAACGGTAGAAAGGGGGGGGGTTGAATAACGTTTTCAAGATAAAACTTCCACCTTAAAGATTTTAACAAATCTTTTCGAGAACTAAGTGCTAAAGATAAGAGATAGAAAAGCACACAAGGATTTTATCCTGGTTCACTTGATAAATCACTCAAGCTAATCCAGTCCACCCGTTAAGGTGATTTCTTCCTTCTTAGAATGAAGGCAATCCACTAATCAGGTATGTGTTACAACTGCACTTGAAACCTACAAGTGACTAACAATACACTGACTTAGCTCACACTAAGATTCACTCTCTTAGTCTTCTCTAGGATCCGATCAACCTTGATCTCCTAAAGGAAAACTATACAACTGTATATGAAGTTCTTGTTTACAAAGAAGGTGCTTCTAAAAAGCTTATAATAAACACAATGAAATTCAAGATGAAAGAAAGCTTAGAAGGATTTGAATATTTCTTGCGCGTGTGTGAATGCTTCTAGCCGCTTCTTTCAATCTTCAGCCTCTATTTATACTCCAAGGATTAGGGTTGAACGTTGCATGGAAATGCTACCGTTGGAGGGCAGTTCTGGAAATTCCAGCTTTTGCTGTGGCTGAGGATGTTAGGTAGGTCGTCAGGATAGTACACTTTGCTTTTGTACTTTGGATAGTGACTTGACCTTAACCTCGTAGACTTCTGATAAGAGGAGCGCTTCGTGTTGGAACTTGTGAAGCTGATTGATCAGAGTTAGAGGGAAGCTTGAATCCTCTCACCGTTGTACCTTCTGATCTTCACTTCAGAGGATCAGTACATGGTCTTCAGAGCCAGTTGCTTCTGGACTTCAGAGTCTTCACTCTTCAGAGTCTGGATCGTCAGAGTCTTCTTCACCATCAGAGCTTCTGAGCCTTCAGAGTCTCTTGGTTGTCAGATCTTCTGGATCATCAGATCTTCATGTGAGCTGAGTCCTTATCAGAGCTTGATTTACTTCAGATCTTCTGAAGCTTTTCCACTGTTCAGACTGAACATGGACAATGCGAAAGCGATGCTTGGGTCACTCTTTAAGCACAGTGCTTCTGATTTGTTTGAGATGAAATAGAGGTCAGAGCGTGTAAATAACACACTCAGAAAAACACGTTAGAGTACCACAATTGTTCATATCAAAAGGTTAACTTGTAATCATCAAAACATAGAGTTGTACTACTAGATCAAAACTTGATCTTACACCAGCCACGGTGGGACCATTTCGGCCCGCGTGCCTCTTATACCAACAACAACGGTAGTCAGATCAGCATAAAACCCGAAGGCCTGCCATTTCGGTCTGCTACTAAGAGTCGCCTAATAGCGCTCTTACGCGGAAATCCGGGTCTTATGACCATTTTGGAATCCACCGAGGTCCGAAGTCCGTCTCGTGTTAATACCTCATTAATGGTGCATGAATGTGAAATGATTAGCCAAACAACGTCTCCGACCTCACTCGACACGTCGCCACGTGTTTTAGCTAAATTATTGTCTCTAAAAGCTTACCCTAAGGTAAAGTCGATTCTGCGACAAAAGACACTTCTTTACAACAACGCATTCTCTCATGATGATCTCCAAATCATCCGACTCATCTCCATCCGATGGTCAAAACTGCTCAACGAGCAAAGAGTATCAACATACTCGGAAACTACCTGTTTCCCGGCTTATCTCTCAGATAGCCCAACAACACAACTGCTCCCAGAGCACAAGAGTACCAACATACTCAAAACTTATAATTTTTCTCAACACTTGGATCCGACGACACTTCTCGTTTTCTAAAACTAAGATTTGAACCCTAAGCTTTCCTTCGAGATTATTATCATTACTTAAAGATTTAGAGGTTGTTTAATGTCTTATGAGTTTTCCTTACAAAATAGATTCCATTTAGTCTTATTGCAAATCTTATGAGTTTTCAAGATCTCCTAATCCCAAATAACTCCCGGAGAATGTCTCGATCCCTTAAAACAATAACAAGGCCCGAATCCTCGTTCGTCCTGTCAACTTCCTCAAAAACTCTCATAAAAATCGGCATGACTTGCCCGCTATTCTCACTCCTCAGTACCACAGTATATATGAAAAGGCATAGTTAAATCAGCACAGTCAACCAACATGTCATATATCTCAACACATCCTAACATAACCACTTAGCACTTAGCATATAAGCAAGTATCACACATCCTAGATTAACCATTTAGCACGTACTATGTAATTCACTCTAAAAAACAGTCAGTAGATGAATCATCTACATTGTCAGCCGAAGCCTCAGAAAACATTTTTTCCAGTCAAACACAAACAAGTGCATAAACAGTAAATCAAGTCGAAAGCGTCGACACCTAAGCATTAACTAAGGATTCAATGAGTAGCCCTCACCTGTAGATTCTCCAGGATTCTCTTCGAATGCTCCTACACAATCAGCTCCTTGCTCTTCAGGAAATTCTTCAAAAGAACCTTTAGAGTAAAACCACAGAATTCCATCAGAATCTATCAGAAACTCAGCAATCAATACTCACTAAGGTTACACGAAGTATGATGACCCGGGATTTAATGCTATTTTTCTATATAACTTTCATGCATTTTAATATATTATTTATGATATTTTAGTCATTTTAGGTCACTTAGGATTATTTCATGCATTTTATTATTTTTATATGTTTTTAGTATTTTTCTATATTTTTTAGGATTTTTATTTGAATTTTATTAGGATTTTCGGAATAATAAAGAGGAGCTGATCAGGTGCTGATGGTTCATGAAAATTACGGTGCACCCGCAAGGAATAAACGGCTGCAGCTCCCAGCCCTGCCATGTGGCGCGATCTAGCTAGGGGTCTGCCATAAGACAGAGGTGCGCGAAGCACTGGATTCCGCCCCTCTTGAACCTTGGTCCAGTGGAGAGGTGACACGTGGCAGGGGCATTAAATCAACTTCTCCATTAGTCAGAAAGAAATACCGCAGGGGACAGAAAAGTAATATTATTATATTAGGTTTCTTTGATTATTGGGGGATATATAACGTGATTGGGAATTGAATTGGAAAAAGGAGGTGGAGAACGGCTGCAACGTGAACAGAGTGGAGGAAAAGTTTTGGTTCATCATTTGATTATCATAGGTTTTTCCTCTTTCTCTTTGATGACTATGTCAGGCTAAACCTCCTTAGTGTTAGGATGATTGATCTAGTTTTCTTTTGAACTATGTTTTGAACCAAGTTTCAGTTATGATTATGATTTCTATTTTAGTTTATGAATTTCTCATCTATTTTAATTGATACTTTCTATTGCAATAGTTTGTCACACTATTTTCTATGCAATTGGAAAATTGGTAGAATTTAGGGATTTGGGGAGGAATTGAGCAAGGGTCTTTACACCTTAGGGATAAGGGTAACAAATTGCTTGTGTTTGCCTGATCTAAATTGAACTTTTATCTCTAATTAATTAGGATTAGGTACTAAGGAATTAGCTATCACTAATTAATTGGAAGGGACACTTATGCAAGGAATTGATAAGTGGACAATTAGGCTTAGCACCTTGAAACTTAATTTGATACATAATTATAACTGATTGGGGAGATACATACGGAGAAGGTTAATGAAATCATGATCCCTAGCGCGCTTTTAAATTGAATTCATTTCAACAGTGTTATTTGCTTTCTTTAATTTTATTGCAGTTAAGTTACTTACGAAAAATCAATCATCTCTTTATTTTTATTTTTATTTTTACGTCCTATCATTCTAAGTTTAGTTAATTTAGAGTATAAACTACGCAATCTCTGTGATTCGATCTTTTATTACTTCGAGCAATCTGTACACTTGCAGATTCGCTAACAAAGTAGTATATACTCCGAGGTACGATAAACTAGCGCGAAAGGACAAGTTTTTGAAAAAGAATTTTCTTCCTCCTCCTAGGGTGTTCTCGGCCACAATTGGTAATTGTGCGGGTCGATTTTTCTTGGATCAAACTTGGTTCCTAGGTTATCATTAGTCGTAACTAAGGGTATTCTAAACTCGGAAAAATTATCGGATCGAAAACTGTCGCATGGGTATTTTGGTCAATATTTTTAGCTCAGAATTTCAAAATTGGAATTTCGAAAAAAAAATTGGATGGGGACGTCACCAACGACGTTTATGACGACTAATCCTACTAGCACTAAGCTAAGGCGATAGTTTTCAGCCCAAAGGACGGAACTTTGTCCCAAAATGGGTATTTGAAGCAGAATTGAAACTCGACGGTAGTTTTTCGAGAATCGGCGCAGTATTATTAGCTAAACATGCTCTTGGGCACGTAGGGAAGATGTTTAGATAGAAAAATGGAATTATCTAGATAGTTTTGCAAAAACCTCAAAACTAGGAGCACAGAAAGACATAGAGAAAAGCTACGGAAAAGACGATCAGAGGTAAGGATTAGTGACTATACCTCGATACCTTCAAGTAGCAACTGTTGAATCAACGATCAAGCAAGAAATGAAGAAAAACTCTTCTTCCTCCTCCTCTTGTGAAGCTCGGGGCCTTGAGAGAGAAAATGGTGAAGTTTTGCCATTTTTTCTCATTTCTTGGCTATATATAGAGGATGGAAAAACGCGGGAAAATGAAAGTTTCGCGATTCCGATTTTTCCGGCTTCATTCTCCGTGAATTCTAAGATAGATTTTGGCGACATAATTCCAAAACTCAAAAGAGGTTTCCTTGTATTTTAGGTGACTAATGCAAAGTCGGTGTAAAACTATTTTACCCGATAAGTTACTTTTTGCATCGGATGTCGGAAGAGAAAACTTCCTTCTGAAGAAAGATTGAAATCATCAAGAGAAATGGGTGTATGCGTGTGGAATCTTCATTTGAAGCTCCAAATAGAAAAAGTCTTCATCGTCGGTTGATTTTAGGGTTTTTGAACTATCAGGGTTTTAGTTTCGGCAAACTTCCGATGATTGGAATCGAACGTTCGTAGATTCTAGGGTTTCGCCTTGAAACGCTTGTTATATATGGATTAAGAGAAGTTCTAACATTTCTCTGAAGATTTTTGGAATTAGCTTCCATCGTGCCTTTAAGTGAAAACTAGCTATTTACTAGGGTTTCTGCCCTAGGTTTAAGCGTATATCGATCGTGCTATACCTTTTATCGATTTTGATACAATCCTTAGACTTTTCCTGAACTTTCTCCTTCATAAATTTATTTCATTTAGTAAACTCTTGTTCAGGTTTCCCTTCACGATACATCAACCCTAATCGCGAATAAGAATTTTATTCACTTGGCATAAGCTTAAAAACTTGGGTCTTACATTACTACCCTCCAAAAAGAAAGTTTCGACCTCGAAACTTAAGGGTCAGTGAAAAGTTCTGGATACTGTTCTTGGATCTTCTCCTTCAGCTCCCATGTCGCATCACCGGTGTCTTTATTCCAAATGACTTTCACTAACTCGATCTCTTTTCCTCTCAACTGCTTTATCCTGGTGTCTCCAATGCTAATTGGCGGTGTCTCGAAAGACAGATCATCCTTCAACTCAATGTCATCCAGCTCGATAACATGTGTTGGATCCGCAATATATTTCCTCTGTTGTGACACGTGGAATACGTCATGAATGTTCGATAGAAATGGAGGTAGTGCAATCTGATAAGCGACTGGTCCAACTCGACGAGTGATCTGATAAGGTCCAATGAACTTGGGCGTAAGCTTCTTTGACTTGATTGCTCGACCAACTCCCGTAGTCTGAGTAACTCTCAGAAATACATGGTCTCCTTCTTCGAATTCCAGAGTCCTGCGCCTTTGATCTGCGTAACTCTTCTGTCTACTCTGAGAAGTCTTCATCTTTTCTCTGATCTGCTTGATCTTCTCGATTGTCTGTTGCAGAAGTTCTGGTCCTACTAACAGATTCTCTCTATTTTGATACCAACACAAAGGTGTTCTACACTTGCGGCCATACAAAGCCTCATACGGCGCCATACCTATGCTCGTATGAAAACTGTTATTGTACGTGAACTCAATCAATGGCAATAGGTTATCCCAACTGCCCTTGTTATCTAACACGCAAGCTCGTAGCAAATCCTCCAATGATTGGATAGTTCTCTCAGTCTGTCCATCAGTCTGTGGATGATAGGCAGAACTTAGTCTCAGCCTCGTTCCCAAAGCCTCCTGAAGAGCTCCCCAAAAATGTGAAGTAAACTTTGGATCTCGATCGGAAACAATACTGGTCGGTACCCCATGAAGGCGTACAATCTCAGCTATGTATATCTCTGATAGTTTCTCCACGTTGTAGGTAGTCCTCACGGGTATGAAATGAGCGGACTTAGTCAATCGATCCACTATTACCCAAATAGAATCATATCCCTTTTGAGTTCTTGGCAGAGCCACTACAAAATCCATCGATATGCTATCCCATTTCCATTCTGGAACATCCAAGCTTTGTAGCATACCTGAAGATTTCTGATGTTCCACCTTCGCCTTCTGACATGTCAAACATGCAGCTACATACTCAGCCACTTGTCTTTTCATTCCTGGCCACCAAAAATTCACCTTCAAGTCCTAATACATCTTTTTCATTCCAGGATGAATGCTTAACTTGCTCTTGTGACCTTCGTCCATAATCAACCTCCTCAAGTCAGGGTTGTTAGGTACGCAAACCCTATCCTTACACCGTAGGATATTGTCACTTCCTACCTTGAATTCCGGGTCCTTACCCTGAATTACCAAGTTCCTTTTCCCGAGCAGAAACTCATCTTGTAACTGTTGGTCTCAGATTTCTTCCATCAATCCATTGGCGATTCTGATCATCCCAAACTTCAGTTCTCCCTCGGATAATCTCACATCCAAGCTCAAATCTCGAAATTGTTCCAGCAATTGCAGCTCTTTCACCATCATCGACGAGATATGCATCTTCCTGCTCAAGGCATCAGCAACAACGTTAGCCTTTCCAGGATGACATTGTAGAGTAAACTCGTAATCCTTAAGAAATTCCATCCAGCGTCTTTGTCTCATGTTCAGCTCCTTCTGCTCGAACAGGTACTTCAAGCTCTTATGATCACTAAATATGGTGAAATTGCATCCATATAAGTGATGTCTCCAGATCTTCAGTGCAAATACGATGGCAGCTAGCTCTAAGTCATGAGTTGGATAATTCTTCTCATGAACCTTCAGTTGTCTTGAAGCATAAACAACTACCTTCCGATGTTGCATCAGCACACATCCCAAACCTTGATGTGAAGCGTCACAATACACTTCATACGGTTCCTCTGGTTGCGGTAGGACAAGTACAGGTGACGTCGTCAACCGTTCCTTCATCGTCTGGAAACTAGTTTCGCACGCTTCGGTCCATGCAAAAGGTTGATCCTTCCTCGTAAGTTGAGTCAAAGGTCCAACAATCTTGGCGAAATTCTCGATGAAACGACGATAATATCCCGCCAAACCAACGAAACTCCTGATCTCAGTCACTGTCTTTGGCCGTTCCCATGACAATACAGTCTCTACCTTTGCTGGGTCTACAGCTATACCCTCCTTAGAGATCACATGGCCTAAGAATTTTACTTCTTCGAGCCAAAATTCGCACTTAGAAGGGTTGGCGTACAACTCCTTCTCCCTCATCACTTGTAAGACTTGTCGCAAGTGCCCCTCATGGTCCTCAGAATTCTTTGAGTAGATCAGAATATCGTCGATAAACACCACGACGAACCGATCTAAGAATGTATGGAAAGTCCTGTTCATGTAATCCATGAAAATGGCAGGTGCGTTTGTCACCCCAAATGGCATCACTAAATACTCGTAGTGTCCATAACGAGTTCTGAATGCCGTCTTCTGAATATCCTCAGTCTTTACTCTGATTTGATGATAACCCGACTTCAGATCGATCTTCGAGAATATCGCAGCTCCTCGCAGTTGATCCATCAAAACATCAATTCTAGGTAACGGATACCTATTCTTGACGGTTACCTTGTTCAGTTGTCGGTAGTCGACACACAATCTCGATTTCCCGTCCTTCTTTTTCACCAATAAGACTGGCGCTCCCCAAGGTGAAACGCTTGGTCGTATAAATCCCTTCGACAGAAGATCCTCTAGTTGGGACTTCAATTCCACTAATTCCGCAGGTGCCATACGATATGGTGCAATCGAAATCGGCCATGTTCCCGGTACGATGTCAATAGCAAACTCAATGTCGCGTACAGGCGGCAATCCAGGTACATCGCCAGGAAAAACATCCGTGAAATCTCTCACCACTGAAATATTATCAACTTCCGGATTCTCTTTACTCTCCAAGCTTAGCAAAACGGAATACTCTTGAGATCCCTCGTTCAAAGAGACGCTAATGTGATTGGCAGATAAATACTTGGAAAGATCCGAATCAGGAAATACCACTCTCTTTCGGTTGCAGTCCAAAAGACAATGATAGTGGGACAACCAATCCATTCCTAGGATAACATCTAGGTTCTTAAGAGTTAGGCATACTAGGTTAGCATGGTAGACTCTATTGTTATATGTTACCGGACAATACATACATGCCGTATTAGCAAGTAGAGTTTTGGCAGGAGTGGTAACTATAAGATCGAAGCTCAAAGCAGTAATAGGAAGTCTTAATCTGGTCGCACATTCTCTAGAGATAAATGAATGCGTTGCACCTGAATCAAAAAGTACAGTTAGGAGATTACCGTCAATCTCGCAGTCTCCTCTAATCAGCCCATCGACCCCTTCAGCATCTTCACCATCCATGGTGTAGACTCTCACCTTTGCAGCAGGACGCCTTCCTCGAGCAGTGTTGACGGTTGGTTCCGCCTTGGGTACCCTGCACTGAGCAGCAGTATGCCCCAATTTGTTACAGTTGAAGCATTGAGGTCTCGTGTCGGGACAAGCACGAGCATAGTGTCTCGGCTTCCCACACTTAAAGCAGGTCATCTCTCTGTTCTGAGTCTGATCTCCAGAACCACCAGCAGCGCCCGTCATGGGTCTGTAAGATCCTGAAGCAAACCCTCTCCCAGCAGGACGTTGATACGGCCTCCTGTTCTGAAATTTCCCTCTGCTCTGAAAATTTTGAGAGCCCGACCTCAACGGCCCTCCAGTTCCAGCACGGTTCACTCTCCGGTTCTTCATCAGTTCCACTTCTGTGGCTTTCTCAACCAAAGATTGGAAACACATGATTCCCAGCGGCCTCACTGAGTCCTCAATGTCAGGCCTCAGTCCATTAACAAAGCGCTTGCACATGTAGCGCTCATCCACGTGATCATTGAAGAATTGAAAATGCTTCGCCAAAGATTCCAGTTTGGAAGCAAATTATGGTACAGACATACCTCATTGACGGAGTGTCAGAAACTGTGCCTCCCGCTCATCCCGAGCACTTGTTGGAAAATACTTCTCCAAGAATGCAGTTCGAAAGGAGTTCCAGTTGATCTCCTCCTGATTAGCTTCCATAATCCCCCTGGTGCCCTTCCACCAGTACTCAGCATCACCGAGCAGTAGATAAGTTGCCATGCCCACCTTGGCACCCTCAACAGTCTGCAAAACACCGAAAATCTTCTCGATTTCCTGGATCCAGAGATCCGCCTTATCCGGGTCAGTACCACCCGAAAACTTTGGTGGATTTTGTCTCCTGAAGTCATTCAGGCCCTTGTTCTGGTCCAGAGTTACTTCGCTCTGGCGTTGATGCTGATCACGTGCCTCCTCAGCAGCACGCCTCATAGCATTATTGTTCGCCTGTGCCGTCACAGCTTGGCCATAGTGGCCATCATCTCAGCTAATTGATTAGTGTTCACCATGTTCTGTTAAGCGAAACAAACAGTTAGTACTCATCATAAGATAGCATCTATCATAACTATACAACATGATTAAGCAATAACTTCAATCAATTCTAAGCGAAAAAATCGCTTGCAGACAATCAACTTTCACTCTTTGCAGAGTCACACAACCTAGCACAGAAGACCTATTCCCCAAAGACTCCCGAAAGACTCGACAAGCTCTGATACCACAATGTAACACCTCGATTTCGGTGGCGTCACTTTAGTAACCAAAAAGAAAACTTAAGCGGAAAACGTGAATATTTTTTTTTGATAAAAGAATCATAAACTGCAAGAAATGAAACTCAACAACAAAAGATAACAGAACTAATATACAATAATAATTACAGCCCCCGCTGTAGTACCAAACCTCGTCACGAGTAACCTCCAGTGACGGAAAGTAGAAATGTGTAACGCCAGTAGGCAAAATGTACAAACCAACAGGAAAGGTTGAGTGTCCGCAACACAAACCTTCGAAAATGAGAATAATTTGGCCCAAACGGCCTAAAAACAAGACCTCCTAAGTCCAACCAACTCTCTGTGATCCCCGTAAAGAAACCACACAAAAAGCTATAGGCGGGAAACTACCCTGTCCCCAAAGAAACAAATGACAGTCAGAGCTAAGACTCTACTCCTACACTAATCCTATCTCGAGGAGCTCACACCAGCACGCAAAACTATGTGCTAGCATGATCGTCGTCTGAATCAGAATCCAGAACGACCAAGTATACAAACACTATTCGTCCTCTCCTCGCAACCGCGATGCGCTCCGGTGCTGGCCTCTCGGGCTTAGGGCCCGAACCATGATCATCAATGATAGCAACCGTGGGTGAGCTGGACTCTGAAGAAGTCACTCCCACAGGCTCCTCCTCTGAGGGGTCCTCATCATCAGAAGATGACGGTGGTGGTGGTGCTCCTAATCCTGATCCGCAGTGCACTCCGGGCGGCAAGTTGAAACTGACAGTGCACCTCCTCAGCACTCCCTCCATCAAGTGTCCTACTCTGTCTACGGGATCCTCCATGATCCTCCCCGAGTACGTCGCGCGATGGCTAGCGGGGTCGACCACCCACGCGCCGGGGTCATCCTGATCTATCATCTCATATCTAGTCCCCCCCGAAGGGTGGACCATCATGAACTAATCCGCTAAAGACATCTGAAAATGGGCGTAGTCCGCCAAAACACACACAGAAGACGCGAGGGTCAACTCCAAAGAATTATGTAAGTAATATCACTAATAGATACAGATAAGAGATTAGCCACTTAGGCTTATAGCTAGAGATAGCATCCTAGGGTTGTATATTCTACAATGAATATAAACGACAGTAATAACAATTAACATGCTTCAAATAGGATTAACAATTATCAATCACACTCAACAACTAAGTCAGTATGCATGTTGCATGAAATGCAGATGACGGTTAACCCAGTTAACCAAATGCATTCCGGAAAGGATGGACATCAACGGATCAGCCCTAGCACCAGCCACGGTGGGACCATTTCGGCCCGCGTGCCTCTTATACCAACAACAACAGTAGTCAGATCAGCATAAAACCCGAAGGCCTGCCATTTCGGTCTGCTACTAAGAGTCGCCTAATAGCGCTCTTACGCGGAAATCCGGGTCTTATGACCATTTTGGAATCCACCGAGGTCCGAAGTCCGTCTCGTGTTAATACCTCATTAAAAAAGCTTACCCTAAGGTAAAGTCGATTCTGCGACAAAAGACACTTCTTTACAACAACACATTCTCTCATGATGATCTCCAAATCATCCGACTCATCTCCATCCGATGGTCAAAACTGCTCAACGAGCAAAGAGTATCAACATACTCGGAAACTACCTGTTTCCCGGCTTATCTCTCAGATAGCCCAACAACACAACTGCTCCCAGAGCACAAGAGTACCAACATACTCAAAACTTATAATTTTTCTCAACACTTGGATCCGACGACACTTCTCGTTTTCCAAAACTAAGATTTGAACCCTAAGCTTTCCTTCGAGATTATTATCATTACTTAAAGATTTAGAGGTTGTTTATTGTCTTATAAGTTTTCCTTACAAAATAGATTCCATTTAGTCTTATTGCAAATCTTATGAGTTTTCAAGATCTCCTAATCCCAAATAACTCCCGGAGAATGTCTCGATCCCTTAAAACAATAACAAGGCCCGAATCCTCGTTCGTCCTGTCAACTTCCTCAAAAACTCTCATAAAAATCGGCATGACTTGCCCGCTATTCTCACTCCTCAGTACCACAGTATATATGAAAAGGCATAGTTAAATCAGCACAGTCAACCAACATGTCATATATCTCAACACATCCTAACATAACCACTTAGCACTTAGCATATAAGTAAGTATCACACATCCTAGATTAACCATTTAGCACGTACCATGTAATTCACTCTCAAAAACAGTCAGTAGATGAATCATCTACATTGTCAGCCGAAGCCTCAGAAAACATTTTTTCCAGTCAAACACAAACAAGTGCATAAACAGTAAATCAAGTCGAAAGCGTCGACAACTAAGCATTAACTAAGGATTCAGTGAGTAGCCCTCACCTGTAGATTCTCCAGGATTCTCTTCGAATGCTCCTACACAATCAGCTCCTTGCTCTTCAGGAAATTCTTCAAAAGAACCTTTAGAGTAAAACCACAGAATTCCATCAGAATCTATCAGAAAATCAGCAATCAATACTCACTAAGGTTACACGAAGTAGTATATACTCCGAGGTACGATAAACTAGCGCGAAATGACAAGTTTTTGAAAAAAGAATTTTCTTCCTCCTCCTAGGGTGTTCTCGGCCACAATTGGTAATTGTGCGGGTCAATTTTTCTTCGATCAAACTTGGTTCCTAGGTTATCATTAGTCGTAACTAAGGGTATTCTAAACTCAGAAAAATTATTGGATCGAAAACTGTCGCAGGGGTATTTTGGTCAATATTTTTTAGCTCAGAATTTCAAAATTGGAATTTCGAAAAAAAAATTGGATGGGGACGTCACCAACGACGTTTATGACGACTAATCCTACTAGCACTAAGCTAAGGCGATAGTTTTCAGCCCAAAGGACGGAACTTTGTCCCAAAATGGGTATTTGAAGCAGAATTGAAACTCGACGGTAGTTTTTCGAGAATCGGCGCAGTATTATTAGCTAAACATGCTCTTGGGCACGTAGGGAAGATGTTTAGATAGAAAAATGGAATTATCTGGATAGTTTTGCAAAAACCTCAAAACTAGGAGCACAGAAAGACATAGAGAAAAGCTACGGAAAAGACGATCAGAGGTAAGGATTCGCGACTATACCTCGATACCTTCAAGTAGCAACTGTTGAATCAACGATCAAGCAAGAAATGAAGAAAAACTCTTCTTCCTCCTCCTCTTGTGAAGCTCGCGGCCTTGAGAGAGAAAATGGTGAAGTTTTGCCATTTTTTCTCATTTCTTGGCTATATATAGAGGATGGAAAAACGCGGGAAAATGAAAGTTTCGCGATTCCGATTTTTCCGGCTTCATTCTCCGTGAATTCTAAGATAGGTTTTGGCGACATAATTCCAAAACTCAAAAGAGGTTTCCTTGTATTTAAGGTGACTAATGCAAAGTCGGTGTAAAACTATTTTACCCGATAAGTTACTTTTTGCATCGGATGTCGGAAGAGAAAACTTCCTTCTGAAGAAAGATTGAAATCATCAAGAGAAATGGGTGTATGCGTGTGGAATCTTCATTTGAAGCTCCGAATAGAAAAAGTCTTCATCGTCGGTTGATTTTAGGGTTTTTGAACTATCAGGGTTTTAGTTTCGGCAAACTTCCGATGATTGGAATCGGACGTTCGTAGATTCTAGGGTTTCGCCTTGAAACGCTTGTTATATATGAATTAAGAGAAGTTCTAACATTTCTCTGAAGATTTTTGGAATTAGCTTCCATCGTGCCTTTAAGTGAAAACTAGCTATTTACTAGGGTTTCTGCCCTAGGTTTAAGCGTATATCGATCGTGCTATACCTTTTATCGATTTTTATACAATCCTTAGACTTTTCCTGAACTTTCTCCTTCATAAATTTATTTCATTTAGTAAACTCTTGTTCAGGTTTCCCTTCACGATACATCAACCCTAATCGCGAATAAGAATTTTATTCACTTGGCATAAGCTTAAAATCTTGGGTCTTACACTAACCACACTGTGTCGCCACACCCAACCCTAGCCCATACCGTGCGTCCACCTCCAACCACCAACAAAAGAGGGGATTTGGCTAGGTTTGAAGAGAAAGAGGGTGATTTGACTTCGGATGTGAACATGCTATGGAGTTCGGTCTTAGATCTGAACAATGGCGGAGAGAGACTACCTTATTCTTCTTCAGGGGTTTTGGGTACTTTGCTTCTCTGATCTGATGGAGGTTTAGGGGCGGTGGCTCTGTATGGTTATGATTGTGCAACAGTTAGGGTTAATGGGTTGGAATTTTGGAGTTTCTGGGCTTGATGTGTTTTAATCTGCATTTTCTGTGTTCATATATGTGTTTTGGGCTTTGTGGGTGGTGTTTTTGGGTTCAATGTTGAAGATATTGCAGTGGTTAGGGGTGTTCATCGGATCGAAGATCGGATCGATCCGATGAAACCGACGAACCGAACCGAACCAAAGCATTGTATTGTTTTTTTTGTTGGTATTCGATTAAAAATCGATCGAAATCGATAAAAACCAATGAAGATTGGTTCGGTTCACGGTTCGAAAAATTAAAAACCAATGAATCGATGAACCGAACCGATGATATATATTTATTTATAAAATATTTAAATATATATATTTATTTATTAAATAAATTTTTTGAAGAAATATTGTTAATATTAGACTTTTTATGTTTGTTAGACATATTATATTTATGTTTTCTATTATTAATTTGTAATGGTACTAATATTAAATAGTACTCAAAGCATTTCTACATTGTTAAGTACTTCAGTTGTTGATTATGAAATTTCTCATTGTAACCAAAAAAAAGTTGTTGATTATGAATTATGGATTATGGATTTGTGATTAAGCTACGATTGAGTTATTGATTCGCCTTTTTTATGCATTGTTAAGTTGTGAATCATATGTGTTGGCTATATATTTAAATTTATGGAATTGATATTTACCAAAAAAAAAATTGTGAAACCAATGAGCCGAACTGATCCAAACCGTTCATCATCAGATCAGTTTTGAAATTTTTTTTTGCTAACAATCGGTCGAAACCGAACTAATGAATTTTGATTGGATCAGTTTTTGGTTTCACCTAAAACCAGTACAAACCGAACCGCGAACACCCCTAGCAGTGGTTGTTCGGTTTTGGAGCCCGGGAATGGATTAGGTGAGTAGGGATGCAGTTCCGCGTGGACCGCTCGTCGGGCCTGATAGGTGGGTCTTACACCCTTCTCAAAGGAATCGTACGTGAGTTCTCGGTTTCGGGGTTGAAGTTTGTGGTGGATTCTGGACGTTGAAGATGTTGAAGATAATGATGAAGAAGATAAGTTTGTGGTGTGATTTAATTATTTCCTGGCGCCGTGCTTCTTCCCTAGTGCTGGTGAAGGCTGCTAGCAATTTGAGCTGGGCAATTTGTGGTTGCCTTCGTGGTGCTATTCTGCAATTTTTTTATCTTTGTTAATTTTTTTTATATGTTTCTGCTCTTCTCTTTTTCTTTTGTTCTATTGTTGTTTTCGTCGTAATCTTGTATTATGAACCTTGGGCCTTGCCCTTATTAATATATATTTGATTTTTCTAAAAAAAAAAAGTTTATTGACATAAGAGATAATAATATTCTTTTTCTGTCCTCTGTTGCATTAGAACAAATAATAAGTTCGCTTAAGTTGCAAAATCCATATATGAGCATGTGACATCTTTGCCCACTCTATCAACTTCTCCATCAAACAATTTATTAGTGCCAATGGCACCAACCGACTTCTCGTGGAGATTTTCAGAATTTAAAGACATCAAGCTAAAATTGTTTCAAATTAGGCTTGTCCAATTTAGCCACACTCTGATAACCTAGCATCATTCTCAATACAAATCCAATCCCTTTCATAGTTGATATTCCCAAAACATTCAAAAAATCCTAAAAAACAGATGAAAAAAAGAAGAGCTCTAACAAACAATGTACACCATAAACTACCCTAGTAGAAAATGAAAAAGGCTCAACTTACAATCCTATTAGGTGGATATCAATTCAATATCTATTTGGATGCTCCTTGATTTAGTGTATAACTATAAGAATAAAAATAAGAAAATGCTTTAGGACCAAACTTCAACTTGTAATGATTGGGAGAACATCATCCACAACTGCAAGATCCTCCTGGAACGGGAGCAAAGAAAAGAGGTAACCAATGGACCACGCATCATAGGAGGGCACCCATATGAAGGAAATAAAAGAAAAGAAAACTTCAATGCTGAATGGTTGATAGCTAATGCTAATTGTCATTAGCAATGAATGTTAAGTTTAGAATTATGATTCATGTGCACGGAACATGTGCAGCTAAAAGCCTAAAACATTGATAATAAGTTGGTTTTTGTCCTGAGTTCAAAAGTTTAAAATAATGGCTCAGGTATATGTGCAGTTGAAACTCTAGCCAATATCAATCTTGTATAAATTTGAATCCAACTCTTGAATCTATGCACATATGTTGAACATAAAGGCACAAGTGAAGGCATTCATACAACAGAAATTCCAATATATTTGAAAGGCTATCCCATTTAGTTGCTATGATAATTAATCAGAAAACATATCTATTATGTTTCCTAAAGAGTGTACATACATTAGCAGTTACACCCGAGGGTAGAAACTGATACTCCATAAACATCCAGAGTGCATGTAAAACATGTACAATAGGAAGATGGATCCATACATCAACACTTCTCAATTCGTTTAAGTCCTTCAAGAACACCTTATCAGAATTGGTTAGGTGAGCTTGAAACTTAGCCTAATCACTTTTGCATCTGGTTAGGACCTGAAATGGTCACCCAAAAACCATAATGACATTATTTTTATATGCTATTAGACTGGGAGGAAAAAAAATGCTAGACATAGAATAATGGTATTATTAAGGCTTAATAGCATTTTTGGTTCCCACTTATCACGATTTGACAATTCTAGTCCCTCATGGAATCTATTAGCCTACATCGTCCCTCACATTTAGTAACTATTGCAGTTTTGGTTTTCCGTCAACTTTCATCAAATATTTAACGGTTCTTAATTAAAAAGAAAAAGAAAAATTAAAACTCAAAATATTATGAATATTCATCTTCTTCATCTCCCTCTTCTATCATCTTCATCATCTTCTTCATCATAAACCCGGATGAACCAAGAAAAAACAAACCTTGAAATCAAAATCAAAATCATTTTCATCTTCTTCAAAGCACAAGGCATAAATCTGATGTTAAATAGGAAATCAGAATCAAATTTGTTGCTTCAATTCCTCGATATCCTTACCCAGATCCTTAACCATGTTCATCTCCTCAACACCATCTGGAAAATCCGAGGACGACATCCTCATTAGATATGTCATCATCATAATTTCTATAGGATGACATCTCTTTTTTTTTTCGAAAAAGCATAATGTCACATCATAGAAAAAAGAATCAGTACAAACACAAGCTAGATAAAATCCTGTCAAAGAAAAACAAAAGCTACAGCTTTAGAAGCTAAAGAAACAAGGCAAACATTGCCAAAGGGAAGAGGATGAATGACAACAGACAAAGATAAGCAACTACAAAGCTAGAGAAATGACAATATTAAAGAGTCTAACAACAGAAGCAGTATGAGGGGAGAAATTTGTAAGACTCAGGATTTTAGAATTAAAATAAATTAATTAATTTCCACCTCACGCATAGGATTCTGTGTAAGCGTGAGAGAAACTTGGCTTATGTTTGATGTTTGGATTAGTATTATGAGAAAGAAAGTTCAGGGAATGACTAAGAATAGTTCTATAGTCGCTATAGGTTATAACACGAGTCTTATTCACTTCTGCCTTAGGGCAAAAACGTTAGTAAATGGCTAATCTGCTCTTAAAGCACTGTAGAAACGATATTCAAAAATATTCAGAGGAATATAAGAATTTCTCTTATTCCTTTCCACGACAAGTGTTTCGACACGAAACCCTGGAATGTACGAATGATCGTTTTCGATTCTCGGAAGTTTGCCGAAACTGAATCCCTGATAGCTCAAGAACCTTAAAGTAAACCGTTGATGAAGAATTTTTCTATTCGGAGCTTCAAATGAAGATTCCACACTCGTACACACATTTCTTTCGATGTTTCTAATCTTTCTTTAGAAGGAAGTTTTGTCATCCGACATCAACTGCAAAAAGTAACTTTTCGGGTTAAATCGATTAACACCGTTAGTGAATCATTTGCTTAAATTCTAAGAAACCTGTTTCGAGTGTTGAAATTCTGTCGCCGGATTCGATCTTATAATTCACAGAGGAATGTGCAGGAAAAATCGGAATCGCGAAATATTCATTTTCCCGCGTTTTTCATTTTCTATAAATAGCTTGAAAAATAAAAAAAAAATATCATCACCACCAACACACACACACAGCCGAGAGCTTGAGGAGGAAGGAGGGGAGAATTAATTTTCGCCGATTCTTGTATGATCGTCGCTCTGTTCGTTGCTACGCGTAGGCCTCGAGGTACTGATGTTTTTCCTTACCTCTGATCGTAAATTATGTCGCTTTTCTCTATGTCTTTCTATGCTCAAAGTTTTGAGCTTTTTGTAAAACTGTCCAAATAACTTGATTTATCTGTCTAAACTTATTCCCTGCATGCCCAAGAGCATGTTTAGCGGATTACATTTCGCCGAATCGCCGCAGAACTTCAATTCTGCTCAAAATACCCATTTTATGCTGAGGTTCTGCTTTTTGAATCAAAAACTCTCGACTGAGCTTAGCGTCAGTAGGATTAGTCGTCATAAACGTCGTTGGTATCGACCTCATCCAATTTATTTTTCGAAATTCTGATTTTGAGTTTCCGAGCTAAAAATCTTGACCAAAATACCCCTGTTCTAGTTTTCGATCCGATAATTTTTCCAAGAGTTTCCCTGGCCTAGATATCGCCTAAGAATACCTAGGAATTGATTTAGATAGAAGAAAAAGTTCGGAAACCCTATTTTCTAAAGTGGCCGAAACCTGTTTGTTAGGGTACCGTGTCCAAAAATAATTTTTGGGTCTCTATGACCTGAGCCATTGCGTAGCTCTTTCAATTGTCGAAATTTTGGCATTGGTTTCGTGTCATTCCGAGTTATGTAGCTCGAGTTATGCTCGTTTTAGCGAACGAAGTCTCTGTTGTCCATTCGTGCCTAAATGTGAACTCTGAAGCTTTAAAAGCTTTCTTTCCGGTTTCAATTAGTGTTATTAGATAGTGTTGTTTCTAGTAGGGCTTGTGTTGACGATTGTGTTTCCTTGTTCTAGGTTCGCAATTTCCATGCACAACTTCTACTCACGAAGGTAAGGGTAACTCAGTTTTAGAGCGTCATTTGAGTCTTGCATGATTTATTCGCACTGCATGCGCTTGAGATGAAGATGTTTAATTTGATTGGCAATTGATGGAAAAGTTGGTATGCTTGCAATGTTGTATGCTTGCTTATGTTGACTGTTTCTGAGGCTTGTGCCAAATGTTTTCTGGAGGCTTCGGCCGAGTGAACTTATTGAGACGTGTGTCTCCGTTTTCTGAGAGGTTTCGGCAGTTTACTGGTTTCTGTCATTGAACTGAGTTGGTATGTAATTGAATTGATTTATGTTGGTTGATAATATGAATAACATGTGGTTATCCTGTTTTGATTATTGAATTTGAGATTGTTGTTTGAGTGACTACTGAGTTGAATGAGATGTTTTGATTTGCTTGAAGTGGCAGTGGAGTGGATATTTTCACATGACTGTCCCGTCTTTCGGGGCGTTATCAAGTGGCATTGGAGTGGACATTTTCACATGACTATCCCGTCCTTCGAGGCGTTACTTAGTGACAGTGGAGTGGATATTTTCACAGGACTGTCCCGTCTTGCGAGACGTTATCAAGTGGTAGTGGAGTGGATATTTTCACATGGCTATCCCGTCCTTCGAGGCGTTACTTAGTGACAGTGGAGTGGATATTTTCACAGGACTGTCCCGTCTTGCGAGACGTTATTGTTTGATTGATATTGTTGAGGATTGTCGATACCTGATTTGATGTTATATTGTTGAGGATTATTGATATCTGATTTGATGTTATATTGTTGAGGATTATTGAGATCTGATTTGTTGTTATATTTTTGAGGATTATTGATATCTAATTTGTTGTTATATTGTTGAGGATTATTGTTATCTGATTTGTCGTTATATTGTTGAGGATTGTTGATATCTGATTTGATGTTATATTGTTGAAGTTATTGTTTTCTGAATTAACCTATGCTGTTAAGTCATTGATTCCTGAGTTAGTTTATGTTGTTAAGTTTTGTTGGTATCTGTTTTAAAACCATATCGTTGATTTTGCTGATATGTTTAATTCTGTTAAATATATTATTCGATTTCATGATCGATAGGATGAGTTGTCATCTATCCGGAATTAAATTGGTAGCTTACTTACCATGGCATGTATTAGATTTGAATAACATGCTTTTCTCTTCATTATGTGGTAATTGCATGGAGTTAACCCTTTCTATTTGCTTCTTGTTGTTTGGGCGCTTAACGCTATTAGGCGATGGAGAGCCTTCCGCTGAAGCTTAGCTGTTCGAGTTGGAGACCGTGATTGTGGGCGGTCGAGTAAAGGTGGATGAAGCAGTTGCTTCTCCCTTTTTGGTGGACTATGTCTGAGTTTCTTTCTCCATCTGAAAACTCTGTTGTTTAAACCTTATCTTCGACACTTGTCTAAGTGAGCGTACTTATTTTGGAACCCCGTTTATGGTGTTGTGAACTACTCTATGTTATGTACATTATTATGTCGGGAAACAGGTTATTTAAATAAAGTTATGTAATGTTTCCAACCCTATGGTATTTAGTCATTTTCAAAAAATATACCCTTGGTTTTTAGGGATTGCAGAATAGTCCTTAGACTTTGTTAGGTTACTTAATGTGATTCCTCAGTTGAGAAATTGGGGCGTTACAAAATTAACGGTGAAGCAGTTCCTATTATAAAAAATCACTAATATTCAAATTAATTGTCATAAAATTAGTAATTTAACTTATAATGAAGAAATTAACGGAATTCCATTTTTAGCATCCAAGCAGTTCCAACATTATGGAAGAAGAGATGGGCAGAATAAAATCCCATTTCAAGTTTTGTTTTAATATTGAAAATAATTATAATTTCATTAATTTGAAGCTGTAACAGGAATAGTATTTATCTAATGGAGAAATTTGAATGGAAAAAGAAATTGAGTGACGAGGAGTTGCTAACTGAATATGGAGAGGAAGTTTATAATTAAATAGTTATTTATTCATTTATGTACACAATTTAGATCAATGAAAGAAACACGTGTGGAAAATAGTAAGGAAGAGTCAATCAGTAACATACATGTGTCATTCAAAACATAATATGACCAACTTTGGTGGATGAGCTTTATAATTTATATATTATTAAGGTTGAGAAAAAATATTGAAGATGATGATAACATTGTTACCCTAATTCCAGTTTGGGCCCCTGATGTTTCAAGAATGGGCGATCCGCACCCCCCGTGTATAAAAGTTGCGGTCAAGCTCCCCTTTGTTACAAAACTGTGCTAACGAAGCCCTTCCGTTAGCTTCCGTCTGTTGACCAAACGGAAGTGGCTTCATTAATTGACGTGGCGGCCACGTGTTATTATATTTTCTTTAAGCAATTATTTTTTCATGAAAATCACCCCCCCCCCCAATTCATAAGACCCGATCCCCCAAATTGAACCCTAATTTCACCATTGTTGAAGAGAAAAGAAAGGGAGAAGAAGATAGCAGTAGTTTGAAGAACCGGTGCGAGGGAGAAGACGATAGCAGTAGCTTGAAGAACCGATTCCCCCCAGGAAGTCGCTGCTGCGATAGATGGAAAGAGGAAGCCAAATGTCAAGTGGAAGCTCCATGACCCATGGGTCTGTTCGAGGAACGACAAGGGTTTGCGATTGTGGGGCTGAGTCGAAACTAGTTACATGTTGGGTGGGTGAAAATGCTGGCCGGCGATTCTATGGATGTGGAAAATATCAAGTAAGTTTTGACAATCGAAACTGGGTTTCCTTTTCATCTTAGTTTGGAAAATATCATTGACAATGTTTGTAATATTTCTGGGTTTCCTTTTCAGGTTTATGGGAGGAGGTTGTGCTCATATTTTCATTGGTATGATGGGGAAGGCAATGTACGTGATAGGAAGGTTATTTCTGGGCTAATCCGCAAGCTTGAAGTGCATAAGAAGAAGGAGATCTATTTGACTAGGTGTTGTGTCATTGGGTGGGGACTTAGTGCAGTTTTTCTGCTTGTGATTGTAATGTTGTTGCTGAAAATTTACCTTAGGAAATAGGGCTCATGTCATGTACTGGTTAGGAATTAAGCCTACTTGGTTATGGTGGAATGTAATTGGTAGCCTAATTGCTACTTGATATTCTAATGCAATGAGAATTCTCACAGTTTAGTCTAAAGTCTATGTTTCTATGTTGCTATATTACCTTAATTTTGCTATGGCTTGCTATCTATCCTGATGCATGTTACAAAACAAGGAAACCACATCATCCTTAATTAACACAGAAACCAAATTATGTTCACAGAAACCAAATCATGTCCACAGAAACCAAATCATACTTAATTAACACAACCTTTGAAGCTCCAAAGGTATCATGCTTAATTAAAACACCACAAAATACATAATTTAGGTTCATAACCTTCAAAGGTAAGTTAGGAACATAACAAATTACATAATTAAGGTTCCCACAACATCATAACTAAGGTTCACAAAACATCATAATTAAAGGGGCCAAAACATCAAAATATGCCTAACTAGTTCCCACTTAATCAAAACACATAATGTTGCAGCCTTCTTCAAGTGAGACTGTCTTAAGTTTCCACAACACTCAATGATGCTCTTGACCTCTTTTTGGTCCTTGATGTAGTTCCCACTTCATTTCTTGAGCTTCCTCCCTGTGATGGAACTTCTTGAGTCAAGACACCAACATTGAATTGTGCTCCTTGAGGTGGTTGCTGAGATGCTCCCTGGGGTTGTTGCTGAGATGCTCCATTAGTTGGGTTTAGGGGTGGTTGCTGAGTTGTTGCTCCCTCAGTTGTTCCACTGCCACTTGCCTCTTTAGTCTTCTTCTTCTGTTTCTGTTAGTTCCAAACATGAAATAACCAGAGCTGAAATAAAAAAAAGTTGGAAAGGAAAATAAATTTAAAACAAATTAATAAGTTAGTTGTTGCAAATCATTACCTTATTCCCTCCTGGTGGAATAACAATATCAGCAGCTGTTTTTGCCTTGCATGATCTGATGTTGTGGCCTGCCCTTCTACAGTTGCCACAAAAGACAGTTGATTGAAACCTTTGCAGCTTATGTGGATCTCTGGGCTCATCAGCAGCCCTCACCCTTTTTTTCTTTGGTCTTCCAGGAGCCCTCCTCATTGCTGGTGGGATGATTGGCAATACATTATTCCCAGGATTAGGCCACAAGTCAGGACCATTTGATGGTAGTATGATATTTTCATATGTCCTCAAAAACGTACTTTTCCTAAACACATAAATGAGATGATATCAGTAATACAAGATATGCAACATACAATTTCAGTAATACAAGATACAACATTAACACAATTACCAGTAATAAGGGTCTACAAAATCCTCAGGCCTGGTGTTGTTGTACCATATGCAAGCTACAACATGGCAGCAAGGGATACCAGTTAGGTCCCACCTTCTGCATGCACAAGATTTACCATCCAAGTTCACTGCATACTTCCAAGTCCCATTAGTTACTTCAAAAAGTGAATTCCTAGGGTCTCCAGCAGATAAAGGAAGCCATGCAGCAGCGTCTCTCTTAGACACCTCTAATTTCTTCTGAATGGTTGGACATAGATCACCCTGGTACCTAATAACCATATCCCTTTGCTTCACAATCCTGTTGGTAAGATAGAACTTCAATCCTTCAAGCATGTTGATTATAGGTTTATCCCTATACTCTAGGATTGCTCTGTTGAAGGCCTCACACATGTTATTAACTTGCAAGTCACATTTTGGGTATGTGCTATAGCCAGCTCTGCTCCATTGTTTGATAGGTATCTGCTTCATGTCATTCCAAGCCTCCTCATTCAATTCTTTCAACTTATCCATTGTCTTCTCCCAATGTGACATAGTATTTGCTCTTGCAGCAGACCAAAGTGCTCCTTTCATTTCCTGTCCAGGGTATTTCTTCCTCCAATTTCCATAGAGATGTTTAACACAGAATCTGTGATCAACATTCTCATCAGCCCCAATGTGCTCATCCAATAACCTCACCACATCACTATCATTTGAAAAGTGTCTGCACCCATGTTGAAGGGAAAACCCAGGTTGAAGGTACCACACTTTGAAGGACCTGTAACCTAGACCTCTGGCTAATTTTACCAACTCAATTGAGTTTATGGTATCAACATCACACTTCTCAACACTTTCACAGACCCCATCAATATAGTCATACGTAGGGTGAGTCACAAACTTTCCCCCATGCCAAATATGTACAGTTGCCAATCTAGATTCCAACAACCACAGTAAATTGCAATAAATTAAACACCCTGAACCATAAAATATACAGGAAACGACAGAGAGGAAGGGAAAAGGTACCTCGAATGGCCAGCAGTGTGGACCACATGCGGAGCTTCACTGTTCGACAGCGAAGGGGTTTGCCTCGGATTCCTTGCTCCAGCCGATCCACGCCGTCCACGACCTCTCCCTCTCCTTGCCATGCACGAATCTTGGTCTGCAACCGTTCGATTCAGAGATAGAAACCCAGGAACTTGAGGGATTGAAGGCGCACACTTTCTCTTTGTTCTAATGGTGAATTTAGGGTTCAATTTGGGAAAAATTTGGGGGGAATCGGGTTTGGTCAATTTAGAGGGAATGTTTTTGAAAAAAAATAAAGGTTTAAAGAAATTAAAAATACACGTAAGCCACTTCCGTTTGGTCAACAGACGGAAGCTAACAGAAGGGCCTCGTTAGCACAGTTTTGTAACAAAGGGGAGCTTGACCGCAACTTTTATACACGGGGGGTGCGGATCGCCCATTCTTGAAACATCAGGGGCCCAAACTGGAATTAAGCCAAAACAGAATTATATTGATATAATGATGAGGAAGTTAACAAGATTCACAACCCTCCTCAAAGGGATCAAAAAGACACAGAAAAAACCCTAAAGCCTAAGAGAAACAACCCAAAGAACACTGCCAACCCCGAAAGCCCACGCGGCAGAACTAGAATACAACAACCAGCACCGGCGGATCAACCCAAAAAAAAAACCCATCAAAGAGCAAGCCTAGACCGCAAGAGAGACAAAACCAAGAGGGGCAAACAAGAAAAATGGCAGCACAGCAACACCTATGAAAACCAAAACCAGACCCAGAAACGATCAGACCAAACCAAACGCTCCGCTAAGGATCTCCATAAAGTCTCGAATGGGAAGCGATGAGATGGTCAGCAAAGCTCTGAATGGCTTCCTCATCATAACGGGTGGGGACGAATCCAAGTTGTTTGGCAAGTAAGAAGTCCTTACGAGCTCTCGTCAAAGCACGAGCGGAACCGCGAGCCTCCGGGAGAATCAGAGAAGAAACCAAACTCGTAGAAACCTCTACCACTGGTACCTCAGCGACCTCAGTAATCTGAATCCCTACCTCCTTATGCTTTCCATCCTCCAAGACTTTCCTTGGCCGACCCCTCCTCCGCCGCTCCGTCACCGCAACCACCCCATCATCCACTGAAACCTCGCCATCACCACCACACCAACACCTCCGGGATAACGTGGTTTTTTTAATTGACGATGAAGATTTTTTTTAAATAGATGATGTTGTGTTTTTTTTAGAAATAAATGATGAAGATGTTGAACATGATGATGTTGTTGACGATGTTAGTTGATAATTAGTTTGAGTTAATTAAGAAGATTTGCGGGGTTAATTACAATTTAATTATTTTTGGTTTTTTTTATAACAATTACACGTAATTTCATTAAATGATGTGACATGTTCACATAAGATCCAAAATGACACATGGGCACGACGGTCGGAGGTTGATCGGCGGCACGGATGATTTCCAACCATTTAAGGTAGTTTGAGGGCCTATTTAGGAAGATTTTCCGGTGAAAGATGAAATTCAGATTTCGCTCAAAGTTCAGGGACTTTTTCACGTTTAACCCTATTTTTTAATTTAATGTTAGTATTTTACTTGGCATTCTAAAAAACACAATAAACCCATCTTCCTTTCCAACAGCCACGCCTGAGAAAGAAGCAAAGCGGTGGGATGGCAACTACGATGTCAGCAGAGAAGATGAGAACATTGGAAACAACCCTGTTTTCAGGCACTTACATTCAACCAACTTGTTTCACCACTTCCGTTTCCTACAAATCTCGAAGAACCCCAATTGCACTGACCTTAACCACCAACACACAGCCACGACCAAAGGGAAAGCCACTGGGTTGGTCATTGGAACAAACACTTGGTGCGCAATCTCTGCCTGAGAAGAAAACTGGGAAGAAAAGGGTCTTCTTTTTAGATGTTAATCCTCTCTGTTATGAAGGAAGTAAGCCCAGCATGCACTCTTTTGGTAGATGGCTCTCTCTTTTTCTCTCTCAAGTAACTAACAACGACCCTGTCATTGCGGTACTCTCTTTTCTCTCTGTTATCCTTTTATTCCCCAACATGCTTCTTTATCAATTATCATTATGTTTGTAGCTTCAAATTTGAGTAAAGAAACACTAATCCTCAACATATTTTTTTTTATCTAATTTTACTGGTGAAATGTTAGGATGCAATTGGAAGGTATAGTATAGGACTGAAGTCCCACATTGAAAATGTAGGGTTTATAAGGTCTTGGAATCTAATTGCAAGGTATCAGGTACAGGTCTGGACTCTGGAGTCCCACACTAGAAGAATAAATTTATAGTGCATGTTTGGAAACTCGTTGGAAAACCACTGTGAAATGGACAAAAACCTAAGCTAAGGGATATTGTTTCTGTCCACCATCATTTTGGTTTAACTTGGTTTTCCAACGAGTTTCCAAACATGCAGTATCTCGACTCCCAAACTGAAAGGGCTAGCTTTTGTCGCTGGGACTAGTCAAAGACCTTGAGTACCTCATTACTGTAGGACTAATATGAAAGTAATTGTCAATAAGGGGGTTGAAAATATGGTTTCTGCATTCAACTTATATAAATGTATGAAGGGAAGTGGCACTGAGTTTAGTGATTTCTTTTATTTTAAAATTATTAAGTTTTAAATTAAAGTAAAGTATATTCATCAGTCTTCCCTTAATTTTTGATGAGGTTGGATGTTTTGATGTTAAGAAATTGGTACCGGAGCCAAGTGGGATGCACCAGTTAGAGTGCTTGCTAGTTATACCACATTTGAGTGTGATTGCCTGTACAGAAATCATATGTAGTAGGTTGCATTTTCTAGATTTTTAGATGAGCACTGAGTGTACTATGTTGGGATGGCAACACAGGACACTCAGTGCTCATTGGAAAACCACATTGAAAGAATAAGTTTATGATGCATGTTTGGAAACTCATTGGAAAACCACGTTGAAATGGACAAAAACCTAATCTAAGGGAAATTGTTTCTGCCCACCATGATTTTGGTTTCAACTTGGTTTCTCAACGAGTTTCCAAACATGCACCGTGTCGACTCCCAAACCGAAATGTTAGGATGCAATTTGAAGGTTGATAGGAACTCAAAGGTGTAGGATTGAAGTCCCCATATTGAAAGTTTAGGGTTTATAAGGTCTTGGAATCTAATTGGAAGGTTTCAGATAGAATTTGGGTCCTTTAAAGTGTGGGACTCACTTTTAGAAGGTAAAGTTAGTCATATTGAAAAATCAACGGTTGTGAGTGTGATCACATAGTTGCACATGCATAGCACATTATGATGTTCTTTAAATCACAATTATTGATTTCTCAATCTACGGTTGTGTTAGTTTACATTAACTTCTAAACTGAGTCCCTCGCTTCAGAGGAGCCAAATCTGTATAGGCATAGGCCTGGAGTCCCACATTGGAAGAATCAAGAATGTATTTATGTCTTTAACTCCCAAAGTTAAAGGGCTAGCTTTTCTCGTTGGGACTAGTCAAAGGCCTTGAGTACCTCATTAGTGTAGGACTAAGATGAAAAAAATTGCCCTAATTGGGGATCAAAATTGGGTTTCTGCATTCAACTTATATAAAAGTATGAAGGGAATTAGCACTATGTTTCATGATTTCTTTTATTTGAAAAAATTATTTAGTTTTAAATTAAAGTTTATCTCCTGTGCAAATATACCTTTAAAGGAATGGAGCTGAAAATTTATTTGATGAAAAAAAATATTCAACAGTCATCCTTTAATTTTTCCATGAGGTTGGATGGTACTGGAGGCAATTTGGATGAACCAGTTAGAGTGCTTGCCTGTTGTACCACAATTGGGTGTGATTTCCTGTACAGAAATCATGTGCTCCAGTTGGTTGCCTTTTTGAGATTTTTATATGAGCAGTGGGTGTGCTTCTCTGCCAGTGAGCAGTTTGCTGTGTTCGTTTACGAAGGAGCCTAAAATTTCTTGGCAGGGTGGAACCTATGATAATTTTTAATGTTTGTAGTTGGAGCAGAAGACAAACATTCTTTAAGGGAATAATATCCTTGCTCTTAAAATGGCTTTGAGATTGGGATATGTTCTCAGTAACTTAGCTTCTATCTAGTGCTTGTGCCTGATTGTTGCAATCTCTGATTTGCAAATGGATTAGCTTGTTTTGCTGCATTCCTAGTTTGCCTGCTTCTGTTGTTTTCTTTTGTCTCTCGTCATATTTTTTCAGTTGGTGAGGGTAATCTCACCCTGATATGCTTCTTCTCTTGTCTTTTTTTCTCATTAATAATACATCTCTTCCTGTCTTTCATCAAAATAAATAACAAGACAAAATGTGATTGGTCATTAGTTTCCTTCTCCACCTCTTTTTTATGTTTTATTTTTATTTCCCTCTTTTTTTCTCCATCTTAGGCATTGTTATGATTGGGCAGGTTATTGATGGAGAAAGGGGCAGTGAGCATCGCAGAAAGCTGCTACCCTCTTATAAGGCACATAGGAAAAAGTTCACGAGACACCTATCTTCTATGCAAAGATTTTCAAGTGGTCATGTGGGGAGGTTCAATCAAGTCATAAATGATGTCCTTGGAAGGTGCAACATACCAGTGAGTTATCCTGAATCATTACTATAATTCTATTTCTCTTGTACATTTAAGGCATGTTTCTATATAATTTTTGTTTCTGATGAGTAGTACATCATTTGTTGTGAGATATTATTTAATTTATTTTTGAAAATGAAATTTATATATATATAAGAACGTTGAGAAACAACCCTCTCAACAGCGGGTACAGTAACCAAGCCAACTAGCAAAGCAAATCAGCCCTACACAAAAAGAACCTCCCAAAAAACTCTAAACCTCCCAAAAACCTCTAAACATCCCCACACATCCAAAAACCCTTAGCGTCGACTCTGCAAGATAGATCCCCATTTGAGAAACAAGGACCCAACCTAGTCAAGCAAACTAAAAACCCCACAGAAAAACTGATAGGAACCCAATTGTTAGGGATAGGCCCAATACTACTAGAGTCCATGGAAATAAGAAGAAGAGGTGCAATGCACCAAATCAATTCCCACGAGAGGAGTAACCACCTGCTGAGGTGGCATGAGCTGTGCAGGTAGTGGGAAAGAGAGAGGGATTGGGGATTATATAAGCATGTATTGTGTGAGAGAGGGTAGGCTTGAATTGAGATTAGGCTTGGACTTGGGAGAGAATGGAGGCACTCTTTAATTTGCCTCTGCTATCTTTTCGTTTATTATTTTTTTCCATCTGTAACCAAGGTTGTTAGACTCGCGAGTTAACTCGCTGACTCGCGAGTCTACATAGGAAAAACGAGTCGACTCGCTGTCAGACTCGTTTTCTGGCCTGACTCGGTCTGACTCGGCCTGACTCGGTCTGACTCGGTGACCGAGTCACCGAGTCAAGTTTTTTTTTTTTTTTTTTTAAGTTAAAAAATCCCAAATTTATTAAAAATCCCTAAAACTAAACCTATTTTCAACCTCTATCGCGTTCCTCTTCCTTCTTTGCTTCAAAAAATCTTGGATGCTCTTATAATTAGATTATATGTTTGTATTTATTCTTCATGTGACAAGGTTATACTTAGTAAATTTTCATTTCTGGTAGACTCGAGTCTCGTCGAGTCTACGAGTCGAGTCTACGAGTCGAGTCTACCTACCCAAAACGAGTCTGCTTAGACTCACGAGTCTGACAACCTTGTCTGTAACTACTGCTACATTGATTCTTGGTGATTTCACCAGAATCTCAGTAAATAATACAAGTTAATTTCAGTCTATTCCTTCCATTTTTCTGGGTTTCTAACAAAAACCCACAAGTGCATAGAGCTGAGACCCGTACCTACAGAAAAACAACAAACAGAGATAAACAAAGATAAAAAAGAAAAACTAGATACGAAAGAAGGCCAGACGAGAAAACAACAACCAGCAGCATGCAAGCTCCAACACAGCCACCAGACCACCTCCTCAAACGCGACAGTCAAGGGAGAGAAACATTAAGGCAGGAAGGAAACTGTAGCCTCGACGCTCCTGGCTTAACCCACACAGCAAAGAGATGGTCAAACCCAAACTCCACTCTAGAAGCACCACCGTCGATGACCTGCAAAGAAACCAACAACCAAAACCCATCCTTCATTCTCAAAATTGCTTAAAAACTAAATGCATACTTTTCTTGTTTAAATTAGTTATTCCCCGAACCCCAAAGCAATGGTAGAGAAGTACAGCTCTTCCTATGTTGTTGAAATAGATAATAGTCATTGCATTTTCACTGGGAGAAAGGGAAGAACCTTTCAAAATACGTGTCAATTTTTAAATTACAGTCTTGCCACAAACAATTAGGGGAGAACCCCCCCCCCTCCCCCCTCGTGCCTAGGACTGGGCATCTAAAGCGTGGAGATCACAAACTTCATATTCATCGGAGTTCAGAATGCCCTTATCCCATCATGGGATATCTACAGGGTGAGTCAGGTTAATTCTTTAATTTTAAATTCAAATGGCGGCCCAAGAATTGGCTATTACACTATATTAGGATGAGTTAGGTGTAACTCCAAAAGCTAGCTTAGGGTGAGGATTCCCTATCATTTATAAGAACTTCATTAGCCATATCTCAAGTCAATGTGCTACCTCAGTAGAACCTACTACTAGTACTACGTGGATTTAGTTTAAATATTAAGGGCATAATAGTTTTAGCCTGTAATTGAGAGTTTTTTAGGGAGGGAAATGGAAGACTTTGAGGGGAAGAGAAGGGAAGGGAGGGTAAGCCCTCCCCTTGTCTGGAAAAGAAAAAGAAAACGACTGATAGCCTAATGGAGTTCAGGCACAAATAGAAGAAAAGAAAATCATATTTCTAATATCTATTCAACTATGCCTGTTATCCTTAGAAATGATCCTGTTTGATATGATCACACATGTAGAGTTTTGAAAGCTGTTGGTTCTTAATTCTTATAAATAACATTACCTTTCTTCTCCATTTTACCTTGGCTTTGGCAGGCTTCTGATTGGAAATATTCAGCAATATTTTCTAATCCTAAAGTTTGTTGAGTTAGCGCATGGTGAAGTTGACTGTCATTTACAACCTATGGATAGTGGGCTATAAAGTGATGGATTATATTAACAATTTTAAGATCTTGGGTCCTCCTTAACAGGCTACGGCCTCTTTCTTTGCCAACTTATGCCATTTTTTGGTACTTAGTACTTAGTCATGACTTTTACAACAACAAAATCTCTTAAAATCTGATACCCTTTTCTAAGCTCCATACACTCATTCCTCCAACTAGATAGGTTTGGGGTCTTATCATTTATCTTGGGTTTTATTTTAGTGTAAGATTATAATTATAATTACTGATAAGTACCAATGTGGAAACTGATAGGGTCCCTATTTCCACATCATCATTGCCACATGAGGAGCTGATTCATAGTAGGACAAATAGGCCTGGAATCTTTCAGGTGTATTCTAGAAGGGGTAAGAAGGGAAATAGTGGCTAAGTTAGTTAGAAAGGGGGACAGGTGGTGAAATGAGAGCTGGCAAGTTAGTACTGAATATAAGGAATAGCTGAGGGAATGTGGATGATTACCTTTGGATATTGTAGACATTAGAATGATTAGGAAGTGCTAACTTCCTAGCGGAGCTCTGCTCTGAGTAAAGGAATAGAAGGAGGAGTTCTCCATTTCCTCTGTAATCCATTTTAATCAATTCAATAAAGCTCTCAGTATTTTTAGTGAATCTTTTCTGTACTGTTTTCCTTGATTCTGGAATTTGGTTCCTATCAATTGGTCCGACCTACCGGATTATCGAGGAAGAGCCAGTGAATGCCACCAACGAAGAAGAAACAAATGGATGCGAAGGTAAATGCTCTGGAGAATGAGATCTCTGAGGTTCGCACCACACTCGTTGATGTGCAAACCACTGTGAAGGAGAATCACGCGAGTTTGCTAGCGATGCTTGAACGTGTTCTGGGGAAGACGATGGCCGATGAAGGCAGCTCAGGAGGAGCATCGAAGGGCACGCCGACGAGAGATCCACCGATCGAGAAGGATGGCGCTAAGAACCCGACTCCCAAATCGCTGAGTGAAGAAACGCTATCTGAGTACCGTCATGCGGTGAAGAAGGTGGAGCTACCATCTTTCTCCGGCGATGACCCGGCGGGATGGATCTCGCGTGCCGAGATCTATTTCCAGGTACATGAGACGGCACCTGAGATTAAGGTAAGGCTGGCTCAGCTGAGCATGGAGGGACCTACGATCCACTTCTTCAACTCACTAATTGGGGAAGAAGAGGGATTAACATGGGATGGTCTGAAGGAAGCCTTGCTCGGAAGATATGGAGGTCACGGCGATGGCGACATCTACGAGCAACTGACAGAATTGAAGCAGGGGGGAACAGTGGATGAGTACATCACTGAATTTGAGTATCCAGTCCGGTGATCTTGGTTAAAAAGAAGGACAATTCTTGGAGGATGTGTGTGGACTACAGGGCGCTAAATAAGGCCACCATTCCAGATAAGTTTCCGATTCCGGTGATTGAAGAACTTTTGGATGAGTTGCACGGAGCAGATTTTTACAGCAAGCTTGATCTGAAATCGGGGTATCACCAAGTACGCGTGAGGCAATCAGACATTGAGAAAACCGCTTTCCGGACGCACGAGGGGCATTATGAGTACTTGGTAATGCCCTTTGGGCTCATGAATGCTCCTGCAACCTTCCAAAGTCTCATGAATGATGTTTTCCGCCATTTATTGAGGAAGTGTGTGCCAGTATTCTTTGACGATATCCTGATATATAGTAAAGGATGGAAGGCTCACATGGAACAACTGGAGGAAGTATTAAAACTGCTGGATCAACACCAACTTGTGGCTAATAGAAAGAAATGCTCTTTTGGCCAACGAACCATAGAGTACTTAGGGCACTTGATACATGAGAAAGGTGTGGCTGTGGATCCAAGCAAGGTACAAAGTGTGCTTAAGTGGCCAATTCCACGAAATGTGAAGGGAGTACGGGGTTTTTTGGGACTCACCGGGTATTACAGGAAGTTCATAAGAGACTATGGGAAAATAGCTAAGCCGCTGACAGAGTTGACAAAGAAGGATAATTTCAAGTGGAGCCCTTCTGCACAACAAGCTTTTGAGGAATTAAAAGAGAAGTTGACCACTGCTCCTGTGCTGTCTCTTCCAGACTTTTCAAAAGGATTTGTGATTGAATGTGATGCCTCGGGTGTGGGTATAGGGGCTATTCTAATGCAGGACAAGCGACCCATAGCTTATTATAGCAAGGCTTTGGGAGTGAGAAACTTGTCTAAGTCAGCTTATGAAAAGGAGTTGATGGCAGTGGTTCTTGCCAATACAACATTGGAGACCTTACCTGTTAGGAAGGAGATTCACCGTATCTACTGATCAGAAAAGCTTGAAACAACTGATGCAGCAGAGGATAGTCACAGCAGAACAACAGAATTGGGCGGCAAAACTTCTGGGGTATGATTTTGAAATTGCCTATAAGCAAGGAAAGATGAATAAAGGGGCTGACGCACTTTCCAGGATCCATGAAGGGGCAGAGTTGAGCCACATCACATCGTTTCCTCTGTGGGAGCAGAATCAGCAAGTACAGTTTGAAGTAAGCCAAGATGACAAGTTACAAGAAATCATCAAACAGTTGCTTCTTGACCCTACTGCCAAGCCAGGGTATGAATACAAACAAGGGGTCTTATTGTATGAAGGCAGGTTGGTCATCCCTTCCACATCTCACCTCATCCCCACACTCTTAAATGAGTTTCATGCTACTCCTCTAGGAGGTCATTCTGGGTTCAACAAAACGTACCGCAGAATCGCTGCCAATGTATATTGGGTGGGAATGAAGGGCACCATACAAGACTATTGATAGCAATTCCGCAAGTGCACGGATTGATCGAAGTAATAAAAAGATATCGAACCACAGAGATAGTTGTTTATCAAATTGTTCAAGGATTTTAAAGTTCAGAATTGTAAAGGGGAAAAGCAATATATGTTTGAAGTTTAATTGTGTGAAAAACACTTGTGAGTAAAAGGTGAGAATTATAATTCAGAAAAGAAGTACCCTGGACAAAGCTCCACTTAGTCCAATTATGGTTCTCAAATCAAATTCTTATATGAAGTTCAGAATCCTTATCCATGATGTTATAGCCTCTACCTCTACTTGTTAATTCCTTAATCAAGTAAATCATTCAATTTCATTTGCCAAACCTAATGCCTTAGTGCCTAGTCAATTCAATTGAAGAATGAAGTTTATAAGTTCAGGCCAACACAATAAGTTCCTACCCTTATTCCTAAGTGATAGCAAACAAATCAATCTAATCCCAAGTCCCTTAATCCTCACCAACTTCCGTTGTGCAAGAAGAAAGCAAAACACTTGTGTGCACTCAAGAGAATATTGATTCAGAGAAAAGATACATGGAAAAGAAACTTTATTCATATAAGAAAATGAGAAGTCTAAACCATAATCAGAACTAAGGTTCAATTCACCAAAAATACAAAGAGAAACTAGCCAAGCATGACTAGAGAATTCATAATGCAAACTAAAGGAATAAAAACCTGAAAGAAGAGGGCCAAGAAGCTTTTCACAAGCTCCAAGAACCTAAACCTCTAAGTTTTGTTCAAAAAGTTACAAGATACCTAAAAGAAATAACAAAATCCCTATTTATAGAGTTTCCAGCGGTAATCCACGCATGTGCGTGGCCTCCTCCACGCACATGCGTGGGCAAAACGCTCAAAATCGCACAATTCGCAGCATCAGATTTTGCCACCACGCATGTGCGTGGATCAGACGGCGCACATGCGTGGGCATCAGGTTTTCCAACAGGAGCTCCACGCATGTGCGTGGGATACATGGCGCACATGCGTGGCTCATCTGGTTTTTCTTCAATTTTGTAACTCCCACTTCTCCTATCATCATGACTCTTAACTTAGCTTTCAACCATCATCATTAGCCATCAAAAACCTATCAAACCTGAAAAGAATCTCAAGAAACCATCAAAACAACAATGTAACTCATTGGAACATGTCATTAATCATGATAATTCATCATCCTATCATTCAATTCAGCAAATAAAACCCTCAATGTGCAATCAACACTCATGAATTCAAAGGACTTCAGCTCAAAACTGACCATAGGAATTACTCTCTAACTAAACTAATAAAAAGACTAAATAAATTGATTAAAAACACCTAAACTAATGCAGATGCAATTATGAATAAAAAGGGACTCAACTTGACTAAAAACTCAATAAAGGACTCAAAAAGGAAAAGAAAGAAACAAGAAGGACTCGATAAACATAGAATAAACCTCGGGTCATCACACCACTATACTCAACGGCAGCTTGTCCTCAAGCGTAAACTCAAGGTAGCTTGTCCTCAAGCACAGAATAAATCACCTCTTCTTCAGCTGCTTAAGCTTTTCAAAACAAGATACTTCACACAACAAGAGAAAGGTCAAATGCACACAACTAAAGATGAAAAGTCAGCAAGAGTAAGCAAGACTTCCAAGCAAGAGCTCATCAACTTCCTCACATATCAAACACTTTCCTCACATTTTGGTGCTCTAACATACAAGCACAAAACTTTAGCCCTGGTAATCAATCAAATCAAAGTTAGTTGCAAAGTAGCAAGAATCAGAGAGACTGAAAATGATTGTAACTTTGGCTAGGGTAAAGGTAGGGAAACCAAGAAAAAGGGTAGCACAAGGGGCTCTCAAAACATGTTGGGGTGAGTGACTTCTTTATTCAACACAACCTGAGCAGAATGTTTAGACTTTGGGATTCCTTCCTTCTTTTTATTTTATTTTCTTTTTCTTATGTTTTTCAATTGTCAAGGCACTTGCCCTTCTTTTGACAATTCAGCTAGCTTTTTTTTTTTCTTTTCTTTGTTAGGAAGGAATTCCTTTTATAATTTTACCTGCTCAAACAAAACCATAAGACACTCACCAACAACACAATTCACCATAGTTTGGGGGCCAAGAAAAATTATTCAATTATAAGGCTCAACTTGGGCAACTAGGGAAAAAAAATGCAATTTCAGCAAAGTTCTGAGGCCAGAAATAATTTCCTACCAAGTCTCTTCAAAGATTCAAGCGCTAAGCAACAACCAACATGCATTTCAAAACAGAGCTAAGTATGTGCAAGCATGTTAGGAATAAACTTTGAGACACTCAGCACTCAACAAAAACAATAGGGTGTTGAAGTGAAACATCCTTTCTTATGAACTCAAGCAAGTAAGATCAAGCTACCTCACCTTCCAATCACAATAGCATGTTCAAAGACCACAAGATAAAAACATGGAAGTATCAACAACTTTCAATAAGAAGCAGCTAATTCAAGGGTGAAACCACTTAAGCAAGTTCAGCATAGCAGCAAGAAACCCAAGGATATCCATACTGACTCAAAGGTAGAAAGCAAAACATGCAAAAGACTCGATGCACTAACTACCTAAAAAGAAAAAGAAAACGATTTTTTTTTATAGAAGAACACAAAATTAAAGCAAACTCAAATTAAAGAAAAACAAACCTGGACTTGGGTTGCCTCCCAAGAAGCTCAATTTTTAAGTCTTTGATAGACTACCCCGGACTCAAAGTTCTAGCCGGGGTTTATAGCAAATTGCATTAGATCCTTTAGATCATGCAAATTTTGACACAACTGCATCATCATATTATCTGCATTTCCAGATATCATGGCAACATAAATCAAATTATGAATAGAGAGTTTAAGAAAATTCTCACTAATTTGTTTCCATTTTGTGTTGAGAAAATTCCACCCTCTTGCTTGTTCCTTGCCATGCTTTCCATTGATCCACAAGTCCTTGATATTGATGCTAAGACTTGGAGTTTCCTCCTCATCTTTCTGAATTTTGTGTCCAAAAACAAAATCCTCTATGGATACATCATGAGCATCACCCCATTCAATCACATCTTCCATTTGCTCACCCATTGTATTTTCACTTTTTGTCTCAAGAACATTGGTGAAGTATTCTTTTGGGGATTCTTCTTCACTCTGTGGCTCCTCACTTTTCTCCACAATGTCACTTTCATGGATAGTAAGTGATTGCTCTCCCTCCTCCAAAGCTTGAGGGCTGAAATATTCTAGGACCCCTTCAGCTATGGTTTTGGCTATATGTTCCAACTGAGTCTCCAAATTCTTGATGGAAGCTTCTTGATTCCTTAAGCTGGCCCTGGTTTCATTCATGAAACTTTGCATGGTGAGTGCCAACTCTTCTATTTTCTCTTCTAAGCTCTCTTGATATTGATGGGGTTGTTCCTGGTCAAATGGTTGATATTCAAACTCTCCATAGTATTGATGACTTGGTAGATCCCATGGATTGGAATTGCCATCACCTTCCCAAAAGATATCGGGTTGTCTTTCCCATCCTTGGTCATAGTATTGGCATTGGTCATATCCATGGAATCCACTGAAATCAAAAGCATCCATTGAACCTTGTAAAAATCACTTTCACACAAACAGGTTAGTAGCACCAATTCAATGAAGCAATAAAAATTCCAAGCAATAAAACTCAAGAATCAATCAACAAAACAAAACTATCCCCGACAACGGCGCCAAAAACTTGATAGCAATTCCGCAAGTGCACGGATTGATCGAAGTAATAAAAAGATATCGAACCACAGAGATAGTTGTTTATCAAATTGTTCAAGGATTTTAAAGTTCAGAATTGTAAAGGGGAAAAGCAATATATGTTTGAAGTTTAATTGTGTGAAAAACACTTGTGAGTAAAAGGTGAGAATTATAATTCAGAAAAGAAGTACCCTGGACAAAGCTCCACTTAGTCCAATTATGGTTCTCAAATCAAATTCTTATATGAAGTTCAGAATCCTTATCCATGATGTTATAGCCTCTACCTCTACTTGTTAATTCCTTAATCAAGTAAATCATTCAATTTCATTTGCCAAACCTAATGCCTTAGTGCCTAGTCAATTCAATTGAAGAATGAAGTTTATAAGTTCAGGCCAACACAATAAGTTCCTACCCTTATTCCTAAGTGATAGCAAACAAATCAATCTAATCCCAAGTCCCTTAATCCTCACCAACTTCCGTTGTGCAAGAAGAAAGCAAAACACTTGTGTGCACTCAAGAGAATATTGATTCAGAGAAAAGATACATGGAAAAGAAACTTTATTCATATAAGAAAATGAGAAGTCTAAACCATAATCAGAACTAAGGTTCACTTCACCCAAAATACAAAGAGAAACTAGCCAAGCATGACTAGGGAATTCATAATGCAAACTAAAGGAATAAAAACCTGAAAGAAGAGGGCCAAGAAGCCTTTCACAAGCTCCAAGAACCTAAACCTCTAAGTTTTGTTCAAAAAGTTACAAGATACCTAAAAGAAATAACAAAATCCCTATTTATAGAGTTTCCAGCGGTAATCCACGCATGTGCGTGGCCTCCTCCACGCACATGCGTGGGCAAAACGCTCAAAATCGCACAATTCGCAGCATCAGATTTTGCCACCACGCATGTGCGTGGATCAGACGGCGCACATGCGTGGGCATCAGGTTTTCCAACAGGAGCTCCACGCATGTGCGTGGGATACATGGCGCACATGCGTGGCTCATCTGGTTTTTCTTCAATTTTGTAACTCCCACTTCTCCTATCATCATGGCTCTTAACTTAGCTTTCAACCATCATCATTAGCCATCAAAAACCTATCAAACCTGAAAAGAATCTCAAGAAACCATCAAAACAACAATGTAACTCATTGGAACATGTCATTAATCATGATAATTCATCATCCTATCATTCAATTCAGCAAATAAAACCCTCAATGTGCAATCAACACTCATGAATTCAAAGGACTTCAGCTCAAAACTGACCATAGGAATTACTCTCTAACTAAACTAATAAAAAGACTAAATAAATTGATTAAAAACACCTAAACTAATGCAGATGCAATTATGAATAAAAAGGGACTCAACTTGACTAAAAACTCAATAAAGGACTCAAAAAGGAAAAGAAAGAAACAAGAAGGACTCGATAAACATAGAATAAACCTCGGGTCATCAACTATGTGCGCAACTATGATATATGCCAACGTCAAAAGTACTTAGCAACATCCCCGGGGGGATTATTACAACCGTTGCCTATTCCGGAACAGATATGGGATGAAATCTCTATGGATTTCATTACGGGATTACCAAAGTCTAGGGGATTTGAGGCTATATTGGTCGTGGTTGATCGATTGTCCAAATACTCTCACTTTATCCCTCTCAAGCATCCTTATACAGCAAGGAGTATCGCGGAGGTGTTTTGCAAGGAAATAGTGAGGCTCCTTGGGGTTCAGACATCCATAGTCAGTGATCGAGACCCTATTTTCATGAGCAGCTTTTGGAAGGAAATATTCAGAATGCAGGGCACACAACTGAGGATGAGTTCAGCATATCATCCGGAGTCCGATGGGCAGACAGAGGTAGTCAATAGGTGCCTTGAAACCTATTTACGCTGTTTTATTTCTGATCAACCCAAGACTTGGGTGCTTTGGGTGCATTGGGCTGAGTATTGGTTCAACACCAATTATCACGTGTCTACTGGCAAATCCCCTTTTGAAGTGGTCTATGGCAGAGTTCCACCAACCCTCACACGTTGGTTGCAAGGTGAGACAAAGGTAGAAGCAGTACAGAGGGACTTGGTGGATCGAGATGAGGCTTTAAGGCAATTGCGGAGTCAATTGCTTCGAGCGCAGGAGAAAATGAAGTCTTATGCCAACAAGAAAAGGAGGGATCAGAGTTTTAGTGTTGGAGAGTGGGTTTTTGTCAAACTAAGAGCCCATAGACAGCAATCAGTGGTAACAAGGATCAATGCCAAGCTAGCAGCCAGGTATTATGGTCCTTATCCGATTCTTGAACGCATTGGAGCTGTAGCTTACAAGTTGAAACTTCCTCCTGACTCAAGAGTACATCCAGTGTTCCATGTATCTCTTCTGAAGAAGGCAGTAGGGAGTTACCAAGAGGATGAAGAACTTCCTGAACTTTTAGGAGAGGATCAGATGGGGGAATATGAACCTGTGGTTGTACTTGCTACTCGAACAGTCAAACAGCAAAATGAAGACACCAAGCAAGTCTTGGTCCAATGGAAGGGAAAGTCTGCAGAAGAAGCTACATGGGAAGAGACCATTATGATGCAAAGTCAATTTCCTTCATTCAACCTTGAGGACAAGGTTGCAGTTGAAGAAGGAGGTGTTGATAGGGTCCCTATTTCCACATCATCATTGCCACATGAGGAGCTGATTCATAGTAGGACAAATAGGCCTGGAATCTTTCAGGTGTATTCTAGAAGGGGTAAGAAGGGAAATAGTGGCTAAGTTAGTTAGAAAGGGGGACAGGTGGTGAAATGAGAGCTGGCAAGTTAGTACTGAATATAAGGAATAGCTGAGGGAATGTGGAGGATTACCTTTGGATATTGTAGACATTAGAATGATTAGGAAGTGCTAACTTCCTAGCGGAGCTCTGCTCTGAGTAAAGGAATAGAAGGAGGAGTTCTCCATTTCCTCTGTAATCCATTTTAATCAATTCAATAAAGCTCTCAGTATTTTTAGTGAATCTTTTCTGTACTGTTTTCCTTGATTCTGGAATTTGGTTCCTATCAGAAACTAGTGACTTAACTAATGCCATTCATTTTCTTCTTAAGCATTCTTTAAGTTAATTTTTGTATTCATCAATCATTATGGAAGAATGTTAACTTTGCTCTCAGGAACGTGAGCAAAAGAGCAATGTTTACCTTTATTCAATCAAAGTATTCATTAGTGATTTGATGAAAGCATGTAGGTTATAAAAATTGATGGCCATGAAGCTGATGATGTTGTAGCTACACTTGCTGGACAAGTTCTCAATAAAGGGTTTCGAGTGGTGATTGCCTCCCCGGATAAGGATTTTAAACAACTTATTTCTGAAGATGTGCAAATGGTTATGCCTTTGCCAGATTTACAGAGATGGTCCTTCTACACCCTGAGGCACTACAGAGACCAGTACAATTGTGATCCCCAGTCTGATCTCAGCCTTAGTGAGTACATACACTACAGCTATATTCATGTTTCCATCCTTTACATTTTATGTTAACACAAATATCCATTGACAATATATTAAAAACTTTTAACTGGACAACAACCAATTTTTTGTTTTCTATTAGAAAACATTTGATATCATGAACTGGATTTTTGAAGTTGTATTGATTAGATACCACTAGACGGGCTTTTCACAAAGTAAAACGTTTATAAGTGCTTATCTGGTAGAACCCTGTTGCTTGAAGAACTAGAATGTAGTCAAAGAAATACAAATATGGATTTTGATATAAATGGATCATAATAGACAGATTGAAATGAAACTTTATTACTGAATATGCTGACGTACTGTTGCAACTTGCAACAGTCTAGTACATGGTAGGAAGAAGATGAACCGTACAGAGAATCACACCCTCATAAGATCTAGATACAATTGGTCCTGTTCCACTTTCTTCTATTTAACATTCTCTCCTCGGTAACTATCTAATTAACTAACAGTTGTTAGTAGTTTGTTACACAGTTAGGATCTATTCAAGCGGTGTGATCCCCTGCTTCACCTCTATTCTTTCTCACATATACCTTCTCAAAGTAAGAAAACCTCATGATTCAGAGTTTAAATGGGTAAAAATGAATTAACATTGAATGAACAAGTGTTTACATACCTGTCATTTATACTCTTTGTGTCTGTAGTATACTAACTATCCTGTGCTAACACGCACTTATGTGTCTATACTAACTATCCTGTGCTGACACGCACTGAACACGTGCCTCCAATCAGTTACAACTAATCAGGAAACAAAAACAACTCTAATCAGTAAAGGTAATTATTAACACTAAACAGCAAAGCTAATTATACTCTAATACCTTCCTAATGAGGTCTATGTCTGCCAGATTTCCTTCTGACACTTCTTAATCTTAACAGGTGATTGTGTTATTGTCTACTAACTACTTAAATAAATATAATGCAACATGACTAACATTTCTATCAATATATGCTGTCATTTTGTAGGATGTATAGTAGGTGATGAAGTTGATGGCGTTCCTGGCATCCAACATGTGGTCCCTAGTTTCGGCCGGAAGACTGCTCTAAAACTTATTAAAAAGCACGGTTCACTGGAAACTTTATTGAGTGCTGCTGAAGTAAGGACTGTGGGCAGACCATATGCACAGGATGCCCTTACAAAGTATGCTGATTACCTACGGAGAAACTATGAAGTTCTTGCCTTGAAGATGTATTAACGATACTTCCTAAATCTTCCTTCACATCTTTGTTTTTGTGGTTTTATTTTTTTTCATTTATGTTCATTTATTCCTGGATTTTTTTATTCGTACATAGAAAAAAAGATAAATCCATGCCGACATACTTCATTTCTTCCAATTCCAACCTTTAATCATCCTCTGTATTTTCACCATGGATCAAAATTTCTGGCAGGGATGTAAATGTCCAACTTTATGAAGAGTGGTTGGTGGAGAGAGACACTCAAAACGATGCAATTGCACTATCTACCTTCTTTAAATATTTGGAAGAAAGTAAGGAGCTCACCTACAATAACAGACCTAACCTTTATAATGGTTGAATTCATACAGGTAACTGCTGTGAAATATCTTAGATTCATGTCAATCCAAAATCGTACCAAATTTTCGGGAACCATGCTAACACTTGAAACATCAGCCCATGATGCTGTCACTCCAGGAGTTATGGTTGCCCTAATATAATTCATTTATGAACATGTTAGCTACTTTTGGTTTCATATATGCATCACCTAATCAGTATTCTTTTTGCTAATGAAATAGTATTAACTGTACTGTTTTCCCTCTTTAAAATGCTGAATATGAAAATTTGTGTTCTTGCATGCTAGGGATCTTGCTGGTATTATGTTTGCTGACTATAAAAACGAAGCTTGCTATAACTGCTTCATCAGCATCCGTACAGTGGACTTGCTTTCCACTAAGTCAGCATCTGTGTTTTCCACTGACGAACAAGCATGCCTAACATTTATGTTTGGAGCGATGGAGAGCACCGATCTACGCAAATGAGGCCATATATACTTCTACCAGTGGGTTGTTATGAAATTGAAATTGCAACCAGAATAGAAGCATGCTTCGATCAGTTTAATCAATTCTGGCACCCAGAAGCTACACACAAAAACTTCTCCTCAGCATTAATTCTGGTTTCAAATCAATTATAGAATAATTTCGAAACATGCTCTAGATATGAGACAATATCTTCAGATATCTCATATCTGCATTGAGGTACATATAAACTAGTCTGCCTCCACATTTCGTGAACATGTTCCGATAATTTATTACATACACTTTACATCTTTGTTGGGATTTTGATTTGTTGTCCAGTTGTGAGGAGATAAATTTCATTGTATGGAAATGTTTTATAATGGTTATTCTGGTGGTCACCATTCTATTTGAAAATAATGGTATTGGCTTTATTGTCAACTGCAAATATTTTGAAGATTTGGGGACATTGATTTTGTGATTCTTAGTCTTTTATAGCCGTAAAAACGTCCATTATGGAGTTTCCTTCCTGTCGGGAACAAATTGAAAGTTCACAGCAAACCAAACTCTAAACCTTAACCATACAGCTTTTAGCTTTAAATATCATGATTCTTTGAAGTGGAAACTATGTCAGGAATTCAGAAACACCTTCCAGAAACTGTAGCAACACTATCCAGCATACTAGTAACCTCCTGATCTTGATTTTCTCAAGTGGAAACTATGTCATGTTCCCTCATGTTATGTCTTTTTCACTCTTCATATGTAATAAATAGGTGGGAACCTGTTATGAAGAGATTGAGATCGATACATACAATGTTATACTTGACATTGTCATGTGACGTGAGAGGATCTTAATATGTTACATCCACATACACCTGTCTTTTTTTTAAAGAGTATTAGCTCTATCCACCATGCTAATTTCTTCCATACGCACATATCTACTCAAACTGTGATTACTATTTGAGATCCCTTCCTGCAATGTCACAAACAAAGCACAATGTTAGAAGAAAGAGAAGAATCAATTAGGAAGGGTGAATAAGAACATAATCAAGGAGTGAGTCTCCAACTTGAGTTTGAAGATCAAGCTAACTAACTTTGAAGTACCTAAAAGAACACTCTTATTGGTCATAAAAAATAAATCACTTAATCGCAATGCAGCAAGGGGCATCATCCTAAAGGCCTGAGGTAGCTCTGAACATGTACAAATCACATATGTAAGGCTAAATATCTTTTTGACATTTAAGGATAAGAAAATGGTTTCTAAAATCCTTTAAAAAGGCCTCTGGTTCATTATGGCACCTTCTCAACCTAGATATTTGGACACCACAAATTTCAATTTGAGGTAGTTTTTTTATTAGAGTAACTAATTACGAAATAAATTAATGTAATGAAAAATACATTTAAGGAAAAAGATAAACAATTAACTAAAGAATGAAAATAAAGAGAAGGTTTGATAGTTTTCCATTTCAACTCTTAAATACACTCAACTTTCAGTATCTATTTTAAGTTATTTAAAATACTAGTTCAACTGCAAAAAGAAATTAGTATGTGCAAAATTCTTCCCGAATCTGTGCTATTTAATATTTTCAGACTATGCACTTTTTTTTCAAAGTCTCAGGGCACTACAAATCTAAACAGATCGGTCAATAGACCAAATAAGAAGATTCTAAAATGCAGACCTTAAATGAATAGAAGAAATCCATTTGCAACTTACATTCTTAGTCGCTATATTGAATTGGTTATTTTTTTAAGAGGAGGACTTAATTTACACTGGTGTAAATCTAAAACTCTTACACTCACTATTGTCCATTGATCTCATTTAAATCTGATGGCTCTTAATAATTAAGATTAGTAGGTCACGTGCTTCTATTTTCCTTCCCAATTCTCATAGCTTTTCTCCTTTCAAATTTCCCTAGCCGTTGATTTTCCATTGAGCCCACATGCTGGTGCATTTGAGGACGCCATAAACAACCATGGTAAACATACCGGTAACAGAGGCGAGGGTGTATAAGTTGACATGCTCTTCCCAATTCGAGCCCCAATTTTACGAACTCGGTCACCCTATTTTCTGTAATCCCTGGATTGAAAGAAAAGTAAAAGATCTAATCCTGCAAAGCAACAAGATCCCAAATCAAGGAATCCCCTTTATGTGGTGATGGGTTGTCCACGAAGACAATCCCAAATTATGATGCAGGGTCCTTAATTAGATATGGTTCTGTCAGGGAGTAATTCCCTTGCTTTGATCTCTATTTATCCGTGTTTATCACCCAGTTTGTGCAAACCTCAAAGTGACATAAACCAAACACAAAATGACAGTGACAATGGTGAGGACTGAGGATTGGCTGGGGAAAATTTGTGGGGAGAAAAAAAGATGAGAACTGGGAAGGAAAATGGAAGCACGTGACCCACTAATCCTAATTATTGGGAGCCGTAGATTTAAATAAAATCAATGGATAATAATGAGTGTAAAAGTTTTAGATTTACACATGTGTAAATGGAGCCCTCCTCTTTTTTTAATAAGCAAATGTTAATTGTTAGTAATGTTACTAAATTAGTCTCTCTTCAGTGTTCAAACCCTTCACTTTTCATCTCACTGAACTCTTATGTCCCCTAACTCTTACCACTTGAGCTAACCCTCGGGTATTCTAGTTCTCCAAACTTAAGTCACAAAGGCCACCAACAAAGCTTCAAACACAACTCAAAGGCTTCTTCGCCACTTTGTAAATCAAAGTCGTGGGGTGTTGTGGACCATCATCATAGTCCAGCAATCATAGTTGGCTGAATTCATGGTTGCAATAAACCAAACGCCTGATGAATGGGCTGGCCATAAACACCATATATGTTATGTTGTTATTACATAATTCCCTCCTATCATCATTATTGTAATTAGATGACCTCAAGTATATAATGGGCACCTTAACCTCGTAATAGACAAGTACACTTAGGGCCCGTTTGGTGACCAGGACAGGATAGGATAGAACAGGATAATAATCATATTCTGTTGTTATCTGTTGTTTGTTGCGCCAGCAGGATAGGATAACACTATCTTGTCTCATATTCTATCTTGTCAATCATGTGTAAAAGTTATCCTGAGGGGGAGCTAGGATAGAACAGGATAAGATATCAGTTATATATTTTCTTTCAATATCATAACTTCAAATTAATTTATTTTAATATTATATAATTTATAATAATATTAATTAATAAATATAAAAATATTAATTTAACTATAAAAAAATTATTATTCATAAATAGTAAAATAGACTACTCACTTACAAATATTGATTTATTAATAATAATATACTAATTTAATATTTTCATCTCCTATTATTTAAAAATTATTTATCTACTTATATAATAGTTTAAATATAAAGTATTTTTGAAATAATAATATTTTAATTTGGTTAATTTTTATTGTTTATCACGTGTCACAACTAAGTGAAAACCATTGATTACAAATATTAATTTTTTAATAGTAATAGATTAATTTTCTATTTTCATCTCCTATTATTTAAAATTACTTATAAATTATTCTTAATTTCAAAAATTTATAATTTAAATATAAAGTACTTTTGAAATAATAATATTCTTAATTTAGTTAACTTTTAGGCTTAATACATCAGAAGACCCCTGTAATTGTAAAGGGAATCAGTTTCAGGGTCTGAAAATTTTTTGCATCAAATTGGGTCCTTAAAATATTTTTTTTAATCCAATTAATGACAAAGTGTGGCAGCAGGTGATGTGGCTTGATTTTTAGCTGATTCAGCTTTTCCAAGTGGCATTTTAATTTTTTTTTTAAATAATTAATTCCAAAACTTAATTTTTTATTCCCAGTCATAACTTAAAAAATAAAAACTTGATATAATCTTAAAAAAAACCTAGACTAATCAAGATTAACCCCAAATTTAATCTGTTGAGCCCCAACTTAATATAATACTAATCCTATCACCTTCTTTTCAAAGAAAATCCTATCACCTTCATCTCGAAACATTTTTATTTTTCATTATCTTCAACACTTTAAATTTTTTATCAACAACAAACTATTAGAATTCAGAAAGATTGAAACTTCAATCACTGTGGCAATTTTCCAGATCGAAAATTGCAAACTTGGACACCATAGAGTATGTATAATCAATTTCACTCCTTCATGAGGTTCTCGAGGAGGTGCTTAGCTCCTTCAGGTTCAGCAAAACCCAGGGTCTCCTTCATTTCTTCTCTACTCTCACCCCTTCTTCTCTCATTGCACATATACAACCCCAGATCCAGCGAAACCCACCCCACCACTTCCTCTCACAACTCCTCCTTCTCCTCCTCATCCTTTCAAATCTTCAGATCTATGTGAATCCTCCTCTCTCTCTCTCTTCTTCCTCCAGATCTACCTCCTTCCCTCAAAGTTCGCACCTTTACTCCAAATCCATGGCAGGGAAATAGGTTTCGATGGCGTGACTTGGTGGATATGGTCTACATCTAAGAGAAGGAGAGAGACGATGAAAAAGATGATGAACGGAACATAGTTCGGTGGGGTTCTTGCGGTGCTGCCTATGCGGTTTGTTTCGCGGTGAAAACGAAACCCTTTTATGCTTCTTTGTCTCATTTTGAATCCTTAAAATCCCAAGCCCTCATCTTCTTCATGTATTCTTCACATAACCCAAATCTAGATAAAACTCAAATTGAAGAGAGTGAGAGGGGGAGAGTGAGATCGTTTTTTTTCCCCGATGAAACCCATTCACTTCTTGCTCTGCGTTATCTTCTCATGACTCTCCTTTTTGCACCATTTTTTTTTTCAATGAGTGTTAAATTGCGTAACTTTAATCTAAACTGAATTTTGAATATTGATGTTCAATTACTAGTTTGGTTTGGTTATGGTGATTATTTTTTGAATTTTATTTTTGAAGTATTTGTGTGTTGATGATTTGTTTCTGGATTTGAGATGAAGAACATGGTGAAAATGAACATGAACATCAACATGATTGAGGTTGAAGATGATGGGGCTGAACAGATTAGATTAGGGATTAGTATTGATTAGGTTAGATTTTTTTAAAGATTATATTAAGTTTTTATTTTTAAGTTATGACTTGGAATAAAAAAATTAAGTTTTGGAATTAATTATTTAAAAAAAAATTAAAATGCCACGTGGAAAAACTGAGTCAGCTATAAATCAAGCCACATCACCTGCTGGCACACTTTGGCCTTAATTGAATTAAAAAAAAAATCTTAGGGACCCAATTTGATGCAAAATTTTTTCAGACCCTGGAACTGATTCCCTTTACAATTACAGGGGCCTTCTGATGTATTAAGCCTAACTTTTATTGTTAATTATCACGTGTCACGACTAAATGAAAACCAATTGGTTAACTGCATAATTTTATTTAAAATATATGCTATATTCAAAACAATAAAATAGGCTAATTAATAAAATTTAAATTAATTCTATTTATTTTAAAATATAGACTATTCATGAAAATGTAAAGAAATTAGATTTAATAGAATGATCAATTTTTAAATGTATTTTTTATTCAAATATAAATCTGATACTTTTTTCCTTATCATATCATGTTCTTATCATTTGCACCTCAAACACAGGATATGATAAGAGTCTATCCTGCTCTTATCATATCATGTTGTTATCCTGTTCACATATCATATCCTATCATATCATATCCTGACCATCAAACGGGTCCTTAGGGTTTTGAAAGCAAAGTAAGGTGTTCGACCGATCAACTTATGCTCTAGTACTAGCTTTTATTAACACATTCCAACAAAAGTTAGGGGCAAGAGATGAAGGTGGCACGTAGCCCCCCTCTAATTCCGTCTGACATTAAATCCTCATTAGTAACACGACTTCTCTCAATACTCCCACCGTTCCTGATCTTTTGTATTAATTTTTGGTCTAAATTTCAAAATTTTTGTTCTTTTACAAACCCAATGCATTTTTTCTCAATTTATTCCAAGTATACCCTCATTTAATATTATATCTCTCACCTACCACCTCTTATTTTCACCAATCAAAATCATAACAAGTTTCTTAACCAACAACTATAACTCTCTCTTCACTTTATCTCAACATTAAATAAGAGTGTTTATGTCAACAAATATATCAATCATTGCACTGTTAAACAATGTGCATAACCTTAAACAACAAAAGATCAAGAACAGAGGGAGTATCATCTTAACACGAATGTCGACGCTAATAGTACTAATAGGTCGTTAGTACACACAAATTGAGGATCGGTATTCATGAACAAAAATGATTGGTGAAATACGGTACACTAAAAACCACACACCGCAACACCTCATTACTGACGGTTTATGATAGCTACAAAATATATTTTATCAAGTTTTTCACTTTGTAGCAGACTAAAACCACCATAAAAAGGTGTCTGAATCAGCACTATTGATGAATGCTCTATCTTGCAATCTTTTGACTTAAATTACATGATACATCATTCATGAATGACAATTACACCGGGTAAAAACAACCCCTTTACTCAAATGTTTTTTCATAAATACTTTTCATTCTTAATTAGAATTTAATGTGTGTGTACCATCAATGTACACTTTTTTACACATTCACCCAATTGAATTCCGCCACATCAGCAAATATGTCCTTGTTTAAATTAAAATTTAAGTTATTATTTCACCTGCGTGACATTATGTGATTGGCTATCATTATAGTGCATATCCATTAAACTCTTTTAATTTTAAGTTGGGAAAAAAATCCATAATGTGATTGTCTAATGGCACATTCTAGGTGATGTTGGAATTGAGTTTATCATTAGCCGATGTTAATCAAAAGGCTCATCAACCAAACTCCTCATGTTCCTGAAGAAAGTAAAAGCTGAGTAAGATATGAATTGAGAAAGTGCATAAATTAATTCCTGAAAAATGAAATTTATGTTTGCGATTTATCAAACTAAACTCGTTATCATATTTTCATTTAAAAATGTATAAAATCCTATCTTTTGTCTCATGCGGAAGAAACGCATGAGAATCAATCGTCCATATGTTGTGGGGGTGGGACCCTCCCACTCATCTGGAATAGAAAAGAACAGGGCCTTTGTCGTGCATTACCCACCCAACTCATGTCAACTACTAAATCAAAAGCTACCAACGGTTGTGATTGATGGATGCATAACCTGATCAGAAAAAACACCGTTCGATTAGTGGGGTCCCTTTCTGCAGTAAACGGAACCATACCTATTCAACACTGTTTGATTATATAAACACTCACCTGGGTAAGCCTGTGTTCTTTCTCACACCTCTTTAATTTTTTTTTTTTCTTTGTTTTTCCCCCCTTTCTTATGGAGCACTTAGCTTTGAGCATCTTTCAGCTTTGAATCTGTGTAAGTACTTTCATCTTTTAATCTGATTTTTTTTTATTCTGTGAATTTCTGTTGCTGCTTGCATGTTCTAGGGATTTTTCAGATAGCATGCCTTTTTATTAAAAAAATGAAAAATGGCATCTCATTTGATTTATTTGGGTAGCATGTATTGGTTTTCTGTGAATTGGGTTTTTGTTTCTTAGGTCAAAATTTGATTTTGTGCTAACTTGAAGCTGGTTTTACTGATTAGGATTAGGAATTTAATTTGAGGTACATGATTGGGAAGAACAATTGGTGAGTGGTGATGTCAATGTTTATCTAAAGGGGAAATTTATGAATTTGGATCCTTAAGATACACTGAATTGAATATTAGCATGGTCTTAAGATTACTGTTAGTTAGGGATTGACTTGATTAAAGCAAGCCTTTACTTGTTAAATTGGCCTCTTAAGAAGTTTATTGATTTGCTAAAGTAGACTATTTTGTACACTGTTTGATGCACTATATGACCAGTTCCTTGCTCATTTACCTTTGATATACTGATTCAGATACCTGAGATAAAGAATTTGAAATGGATTCAAAAGGGAGTTTACGTGCTACCACCTGGGCAAAGTCTTCTTCCTTAACAACCTCTGCTGAAAATGGATTACAGACAAACATATCCTCGGCGGATTCTTTCTCTTTACCGGGCTTCGGTTCGCTACATAATCAGCACAAATGGCCTGATCCCTCTATTTCAGATTATGGGGTCAGGGAAGAAGCCCCCCTACAAGGGTTCAGCCAACCTTCTCAAGCCCAGACTCTGCTTCCTTGCGACACCAACAACAAGATTAAGATCCCTGATCAAGAAAACTGTCCACTGAGTGAATCATCACAAACAAATAGACTCCAAAATTGGGATCCCAGTGTGATGTTGTATAACCTTTCCTTCTTGGAAAATAAGATTCATGAGCTTCAGGATCTAGTCCACCTGATTGTTAGTCAAAAAGACCAACCTAATGAAATTGTGACACAGGAGCAGCAGCTTATCACTACTGATCTTACATCAATTATTGTTCAATTGATCTCTACTGCAGGCAGTCTTCTCCCTTCGGTTCGGCAGACCCTTATAAATGGTAATCCTTTGGTGGGACAGCTTGGCCAACTTTGTGGAATTGCTGTTCCTTCCGGATCAGGTCCAAGTAGCAGCTGTATTCAACCACAAAATAATAACGGAAATAAACTGTCTGATCAATCCATGCAGAATGATCTACCTAGTAATCGCGAAATGGAACAAAACTACATGGAAGAACATGAATATAAAGATGAAGATGCAGATGATGGTGACAACCTTCCACCTGGTTCATACGAGATTTTACAATTAGAGAAGGAAGAAATCCTCGCACCTCATGCGCATTTCTGTACAATTTGCGGGAAGGGATTCAAGAGGGATGCGAATCTTCGAATGCACATGAGAGGCCACGGTGACGAGTACAAAACCCCAGCAGCCCTTGCGAAACCGCATAAAGAATCCGGGTCTCAACCGAAGCTTATTAAGAGGTATTCCTGCCCTTATCATGGGTGCAAGCGTAACAAGGATCACAAGAAGTTTCTACCTCTGAAGACCATTTTATGCGTCAAAAACCATTACAAAAGAACACACTGTGACAAAAGTTACACTTGCAGCAGATGCAACACCAAGAAGTTTTCAGTCTTGGCTGATCTAAAAACTCATGAAAAGCACTGTGGTAAGGATAAATGGCTTTGTTCATGTGGCACAACATTTTCGAGGAAAGACAAGCTTTTTGGACACATTGCTCTTTTTCAAGGTCACACACCAGCAATTCCCTTGGATGAAAGCAAAGAAAACAATAAGGTAGGGGGTATGAACTCCTGTTTGGTGTCAAATCCTTCAACTGAAAATGGAGTTCAAAATATCATGGATGCAAGAGCTAATATTGATGATCCTATCAGTTATCTGTCATCATTGAACTTTGAAGCTAACTTTGGTGCGTTCAACGAATTCACTCGACCTCCACCTGAAGAATCAGAAAGTTCTTTCTCTTTTTTCATGCCCGGATCTTTTAAACCCGGAGGAGAATCAAGTCGTGACAATATTTTGTGACAAATTGTAATGCTGTTAGTTTAGTACTTCCGTTAATATATATGCATTTATGTCTTTTCCCATGTGAAGCAACGTGTAACGAGGCTTTTCTAGTTTATGTTAAATTTGTAAAGAAAGTTAATTAAATGTCCATGCAATTTCTGTAGAAACAATAGATTTTCATGCAATTTCATAGTACTCTTTAAGTTTAGTTGGATAAGAATTTGGATTGTCAAAATCATCCATGATCTATCGGGTAAAATACTTTAGGATAGGTGGCGAAACACGCATAATCACATTCATGATTAATTGATATATCAAATACAATAGACATATTTCCCGTGCAACGCACGGGAAAAAAACACTAGTAAAAAATTAATGTTAATAATTTATTAAAATTATTAATATTTCAAAACGATGTGGGGGGTTTCACGTGGCAAAACCTTCTAGAAAAAACCTTCATTTAATATATTATATAGATATAGATTTCTTAATACCTAATTTTGTTTTGGAAATTGTAACAAAAAAATATGCTTTGCTCTCTTGTATTCTTGCCAATATTTCTTTTTGGTATAAACATCCGGTACCGATCACCCTTTGGATCCCGCCATATTCGTGATCTTACGTGTCAAATTGTTTTCCTAATATTTAACATATTTTTTTTGAAAGTGAGGTTATAGAGTTAAAATATAAGTGATTTGTTTTTTCTTTTCTTGTAGTTTTTTGTTTGTTTTGTTCTCTTGGGCATTTCTAACCTGCATTCTTCAACGAAAAAAAGTAGATTTTTGAAAGTGAAGTTATAGAGTAAAATATAAGTAATATGTTTTTTTTTGTCAATAAGTGGTTTGTCTTAAATATGAACAACAAGCGTATACATATATGATGGTTGTGTGGCTTGGGTCTTCTTCAATTGGAACGCTGAAATTCAAGTTTTCATCCTCATCTAACTAAGAGCCTCGTGCCAAAATTGATGACATCTGAGGTTCATGCACTTAGGTTTGAATGTGCATTGAACGAATTAAGCTTTGTGCATCTTTATTTATGGGATAGACTAACCGGTCTTTACAATTGAAACTAATGTCTTATTTATGTGAATATAGGTTTTCTTATGGTAGTTAAATTATGAACTTGTAGCCGATACAAATCTTTTAGTTTGGGATCAAATCCTTAAACTAGAAATGGAGTAGAATGAGATTACACAGCAAACAAAAGGTATTTTATTTTTCTGATTGGGTCCAGCAACGTTATTTAACCTTGCTGCATGGATGATAGCAAATGTTTGCAAGAGAGAATTTTAAAAATATGGCTAACAGCTAAACAAAACTGTTCATTCAGCAAGCTGGCCTGAACTGTCAGTGGCCATATTGAGAATTGTGGAGCAGAATGAGCTTCAAGCCGCTTGCAGCTCCCTTTGATGACTTCCTCAGAGGCAAACGACAATATCTCTCCCTCAAAACTACATCGTCCTCGCAACACCATGTTTGTCCTCGAGCAGAGCTGTTTTTCCACAAGAACCTCTCAGAGAATGGATTCACTAGACTCTCACGAAATTCCTGCACTGGCTCACATAGCAACCCCTGCACCAGTCACAGAGAATATGTCAGTCACCACCACAAGTGTTTGGAGAATGAGAGAAAAATGTTGGTGAAATTATGACTGGAAATGGATTCCCTGTATTCAGGGAATCTCTACACATTATGCAGTTACGCAATCTAAGTCATTCAATCAAGATCCGTCGGCTAATATTTTAAATTTATGAACCCATGATCTTGATCGGACGCCTCTTATTGTGTAACTGCTGCGTAAATGCAAGGTATCCCTGACTGCACTCAATCATAATCCAATAATGACTAGAGTTGTTTTTAAAGGATGAAACAAGTACCAACCTCTGCCATGCAATTGATTTTCAAAGTGACATCCTCACTAAGAAGGACAAGTTGTCCATCAATTTGCTTCCTTTTATGTAGAAGAGTAAAGTCAAGGATGTGATCTTCTATTGTTGGTGATGGAATCTCCATGAAGCTCCCAATCCCACCATGAAAACTCCAACTCTCTTCACAAATTTGAGTCTGCGGAGAAGCAGGTGGGGTTGGAGCAATCCGTCTTCCTTCATCCACTGAGCTCTGGATATGAATCCACCAGTTTGTGTTCACCATACATTCTTCAACCCATTCCAATGCCAAAGAAGCCTCTGAAATTCTTCTAAATCTTCTAAAAAATGAGTTCTGTTGCTTCATACTTTGCAGTTCCCTTATGACTGACATTAGAGTAATAACAGTATCAGTGAGAAACAAGATCACTTCATATCAAACAGTTAACATAAGGTAAATAATGTTTTAAAGCTCATTACCCAATCTTGGCACGATTAATCGAGTCCCCTTGAGACCTTGTAAAAGCTGCAGAGCTTTCCTTGATTCTTTGTTCATAAGAGTAGTGGTGTCCACAATCATGTCCCAGCTCCTCTTTTGCACCAAACTAGTATCCTGCTAATGAAACAGACATTAGCATATATCAACTCTTGTTTTATATAGAATAATCATGAAGGCATGTTATTTCTTATGTAAACTTACAGAAGGGTTATTATGCTTGTCTGAAATTTCTTCACAGTCACGTACATCAATGCTTTTTTCAGCAGAAACAGGACTAGAAGTGCCTGAGATCTTTAGTGATTGGAAGGGTACCCTTTCCACTCTGTTCTTCAATGCATTTACATCATGCTCTTGAGTCAGTTTGATGTGAGTGCCAAAAGGCTTTTTCTGCAACTTTTGATCTTGGACTCTTTTTGGAGTCTGATTCTCTTTGTTTGAGGTGGGGCTTCTGCTTTCATCTGAATATATGTTGGGACCAAATTTACCCTTTGGATTTGGTGACCATCGAGACTTGGAATGTTTAATTTCTTCTAGCTTTCCCTTCTTTTTCATGCGCCGCAGGTGCAGGGTATTTGGGCTGAAGTTTTCCTTATCTGGAGTGTAGACTTCTTCTTCGTTTTCCCCATCCAAAACAGAGAAAAGATCCTTTGAGATTGTTCTATCCTTTGAACTGCATGACCTTTGTGATTTGGAATGTTTAGTTTCTTCTAGCTTACCAAACCTTTTCATTCGGCGCAGGTGTAGGGTATTTGGGCTGAAGTTTTCCTTATCTGGAGTGTAGATTTCTTCTTCTTCTTTTTCTCCATCCAAAACAGAGAAAAGATCCTTTGAGATTGTTTTATCCTTTGAACTTTGTGACTTGGAATGTTTAGTTTCTTCTAGCTTACCAGACTTTTTAAGAAACCGCAACTGAAGCATATTCGGCCTGAAGTTTTCTTTATCTGGAGTAAAGATCTCTTCTTCCGTATCCAGAACAGAGAGAAGATCCTTCGAGATGGCTTTATTAATGATATTGTTCCAATCGCTCATTGCAGCTTCATTGTCAGCATTAGAACCTTTAAGTACACTCTTTCTTGTTTGAATCAGAGGAGCATTAGTAGCTTTGCCTCTCCTTGACCAAATATTTTGATTTTTCGAACTTTTCTCCATTGTTTCTTTGCAGCTTTCAAGGGTTTCCATATCAGGTTTTGGGGTCTGGGTCTCATTTGTAATATTCAAGAGATCCTCCTGGGTCATTGGCAAATTCACTGATTCTCTCTGAAGTGGTATGTGCCATTGGTCACATCTATCTTGGTTTTTTCCGTCAGATTGTGAATCCATAGCAACTTCTTCAATAAATTTGGATTGTTGAAATATGGTACCAGGGATAACTTCTTCCACTGGCAAAAACATGTTCTGAGAATTGAAAATTCCCGCACCAACAGTCAAAGTGTCTATTGCCCTTCCATTATCTCTGGCTGTACATTCAGATTCTTTCGCTAATACAGCCTCAGCTGCTATTTTAACATCAAAAGATGCAGAATCTAAATTTATGCTGGAGCAATGCTTTTCAAATGAGTCCTCTACACAAGGGGGTAATGGTAAAGTTAATGTATCTTGTGGAGACTGGATTTGCTGCATTTCATCCCATGGAACAGCTTCCAGAACAGGAAAACTCTCATCCTCAAGTAGATATTCTGCCAATGTGTTATCACCTTCAACAAATGATTCCACAAAAGTTGGTGTTTGAACCCGGAAGCTGGAACAATGCTTTTCAACTGAGTTCTCTAAAGGAGGTGTTAATTGTGTAGCAAATGTATCGCGTGGAGACTTGATTTGCAGCATATCGGTCCCAGAAACAGCTTCCGGCACAGTCAAACAATCATCCTGATCCAATTTTTCAGAAAATGTGTTCTCTGTATGAGGCAGTAATGATGAAGTAAATGTATCCTGTGGAGACTGGATTGGCAGCATTTTGGTCCCAGAAACAGCTTCCAGAACCGGCAGACATTCATCCTCATACAGATTTTCTGCAATTGTGTTATCACATCTAACAACTGATTCAGGTAAATAAGCCGGGGATAGAACCTGGAAGCTGGACTGATGCTTTGCAAATGAATTCTCTACACGATGCGGTAATGGTGAAGTAAACGTATCCTGTGGAGACTGGATTTGCAGCATTTTGGCCCCAGAAACAGATTCTACAACTGACAAACATTCACCCTCAGACAAATTTGTTGCCATTGTGTTAACACATACAACAACCTGCTTGTCTTCAACATCAGAGGTTGGCCAATAGGCTGCTTTACTACCATAAGGCTCACTTGAGACTCCAAATTCTTCATCCTTTGATTGCCTCTTCACTTGTCCTTCATGACTCAAAGAAATACTGTCTTCCAGCATTTGAGGTGCTGCTAGAATCTCCTCTTTGACAGTTACTTCCACATTCTCGTCAAGGAATAAAGTATTGAGACATCCAAGAATTGAATCTACTGACTGAATTTCTTCCTTGTCATCTGGACAACAGGAAGAAGCATTGTCTTTCAGCATCTGAGGTGATGCCGAAACCTCGTCCTTGAGACACTCAAGAATTGAATCCACTGATTGAATTTCTTCCTTGTCATCTGGACAACAGGAAGACACATTGTCTTCAAGCATCTGAGGTGATGCCGAAATCTCCTCCTCTTTTACAGTTAGTTCCACATTCTCATCAAGAAATAAAGAATTGATAGACTCAAGAATTGAATCCACTGAATACCTGCCTTTCATTTCAACTGGACAACTATTCAACTCCTGCAGAATGATATTATTATTAGTTACAAAAAAAGGCAAGCCTTATTCCACTATGCTACACAGGAAACACACTGAAATAAAATAGAACTCTTCATGGTTATTGACTCACAAAAAAAAAAATTATCAACCCATTTAATTACTCAAACTCCAAAATAAGGTGATAGACTGACTGACTGATAGTTGATAAAAATGACCTTCTATATGTTACCAGACATTTACCATAAGCAATCGACATGTATGCTGCAAAATCCCCCACTCCATCCAGAGCACACGTCAGAGATTGAGATTTACACCATACATGTAACCTGTAAAGAATTCTTCCCAAACATGCAATTTACCAAAAGTACTCGGTCCGTTGACTCTATTCTTTTCTATCTTGATTTCATGGAAACTGTTATATAAGTTTCTATTACACTCCTTGTCTCTATACTGTTAATTAATGACTCCCTCAATTGAAATTTATTACTTGTTAATGGTACAGTTGGTGAAAAAAATTTCAGTCAAATTTTGTAATTGTAAAATGACAAACAATTTATATATAAAAGAATTGGCTAAAATGATAAACAAAAGGGAATAGAGGGAATAAAATTGTTGTCCAGGAAGACTCTTGAATCCCTGACCAATACCGAAAAGCCAAAATACACGTTGGAGAACTATATAATGTAAGATTTGACTCTCTAAAGTATGTACATCAGTGAAAAAAATGTGGAGTGATAATAGTTGATCCAAAAAAATCTAATACTTCAACGACCTACAGCCTCATAGTTCATAATGTTAACATACTTATATTACAATTTCAGCCTACTAATTTTCCAATCAAATGTTATTATAGCAAGTAATTTGCCTTCAGAATTCCACGAGAAGCTTTCAGTCCAATTATTTAATTTGTGTTTACTTCATTATTGATGGAAATTGATTAAAACACAAGGCAATTGGATTAACTAGCTGAGTTGTGATACCTAACACACTAGAACTATCTCTGAAACTAACATAACTGAGTGCTGAGTGCTGAGTGCTGAATGCTGAATTGCTGATACATGATTTATCCACCCCTACATTTCACCCTCTTATCTCATCATAATCAAATCAAAATTAAAACACTATCAACAAACCACAAGGTTATATGATTTGATGTTCATATCTACAACAATCACTTTCAATAAAAATAAATCAGTGTTGCATTTTCATCAGATAAAATATTAATTGAAAAAAAAAATACCTGCTCTATCTCTTCTTCGACTTGTTCTTCATCATCATCATCATCATCATCTTCTTCTTCTTCTCCTTGTTGCACAAGGGCATGCATCTCAGGCACAAAGGGGTTTTCCAAATCGTAAGCGCGGCTAATCGGAATCCAATGCAATCGATAAACCCTACTGGAAACCCCAATTCTCAGCGTGTCACCTTCCTTCATCTCCACCCTCACCCCTGCCTCAATCTTCCTCCCGGAAACCCACGTTCCGTGCACTGTCACCACCGGAACCGATCCAATCAAAAATTCAACATTATCATCTATGATTCAAGAAAATGAAAAAGAAAATCGGAGGTAAGGGAATTGAAGAACAGTACCAGAAGAGAGATCGATGACGGAGAACGAGAGCGAAGAGGGGACAGAGCGAATGTGGAGGTGGTAGCGGCTGATGCTAGGGTGTGTGAGCATGAGGTCGCAATCGGGGTGTCGACCGACGAGGAGGATGTCTTCATGGTCACGATGGCGGCGGCGAGGAGAATGATCTTCCGGCGGCTTGTTGACGATGAAAATGTTCTTGAGAATTGATTCGTTCTTTAGCACTGTGAGCACTGGGATTTTCCCTTCTTCCTCTTCTGGATTCTTCTCTGATGCCATGGAATTGGAAATTGGAATGGTTTTGTTTGAGTGTTGAATGGAATAGAATCAAAGAAAAGAGGTTTAACTTTTTAAGAGAGAGTGTGAGAGAGAGGGAAATGGAGAGATTTTGAATTTGTTATTGAAAAAGGTGACCGTTGTACAACGGGTAACGTGTATCAAGCTAAGCTTGGTTAAAATTCTTTAACGGTTGGTGCTGTAAGAATGAGAGTGTGATTTGATTTTAGTAAAAGGATTTGAATTTGAATTTGCTTTGTCGTGCTGAAGTAATAAGTGAAAGTAAAGTTAGATTTCAATTAATGTTTATTTATTTAATTTTAAATTTAAATGTACGATTTTATAGGATTTGCAATTTTACAAAACAAAAAAAGTAGTGCTGCACATTTTTTTTTTATATCGAGATACTTAAGCCCGAAACAAAGGAAAACTAAAGCACATTAGAAGTCCCCAAATTACGACTAAAGGCAAAAAGCCACCGCTCATTAGAATCCCGACAAACTCCTCCGCACGCCGCAAACTGAGAAGTACCCCTTACCGAACCATCTGTGTTGCACATGATCCAGATGGGTTGAGGAAGAGCCCATCACACTTGAATTAGATGGTAAGTACGACGACCAGGTAAGGAGGGGAGTGCAGAACATCCCTACAATGAGCGTAGTCGAGCAGCAACCTCAGTGCATAGGTAAAAAATATGCCAAAACTTGGGGCCACACCACTCCCGAAGGGGGATAGCGTACCCCTTTTGATGTTCTCTAGCAGCCATGGCCGAAACTCCGACGCAAAGAACTTGGGTTGTCGATGCGCTGCAACCAATTAGGTGCAAATGAGACGAACACATCTGCAATCTCAGAATAAGTGTTGCACAGTTTCCTCTTCTTCACGGTAGAGAGGACACAAGGGATCCTCCGTCATACTTGCTTGCTACACATTAAGAAGAGTACATGCCATCCTTAGCATAAAACTTGGGAATTGGTGATCATACATGATAGTATTGGTATGAAGATCAAGCAGTGAGAATTGAATTCGTGCTTTTTCTTCTACAGAAGTTTCGCACAAAATATTATTTTCATCTTTAAAATATATATTTTTCCTACATAAAATGAATTAAAAATTGGTTTGAAATTTAATCACTTCTAGTCTTTTAGCACGTGCAATGCACGAGAGAATAATTTGTTGGGGTTGATTGTCAAGTCCCACATTGCCCAAAGGACAAGTTATTGCTAGAAGATAAAGTTTGTTCTTATGGTATTTCCGCTATACCATGGAAAAGGACAAGTTATTGCTAGCGGATTCAGAAACAACACACGGGCATTGGTTGGCATTGATGCAAGGTGTGTGGTGAAAGATGTCGATGGCTGAAGAACTTCCTGGAAGCCAACATTAAGCTATATATAGGACCTATGTTCTTTGTTTTTAGATGTACCAGTCAGTAGCACTTTAAGCTTATATCTGACTTAGTTTAATATTTGCTTGGTGAGAGTGTGGTTGTACTGGGGCATTGGGGTGAGAGTGAGAGAAGTCTATGTGTTGTAACAATTTTCACATAGTGATATTTCTCTGGTTGTCGGTTTAGACAACGGTCGTGGTTTTTCCTCCGGTTTTGGAGTTTCCACGTAATTTTCTTGTGTTGTGATTGTGTTTTATTTTTCTTCAGCTCTGTTGTTTCCCAACATAATTTAAAATCATTAAAATATAATTTTTTTATTGATTATTTTAAAATTAATTGATATTATTAATTTTAAAACAAAATAGATAATTTTTTTGATATTCATATATTAAAGTATAAGTTTCTAAAAAGATTATTTTTAAAGAATTAATATATGAATATAAAATATTTTAAGTATAAATTTAATCTCAATTTAGAATCAATTAAAAATATTTAAGATATGAATTAAAATTTTAATGTTATCATGGATGTGTTAATAAGGATCATTGAAAATAAAGTAAGAATTAAAAAATAAGGATTTAAAGAAAATATAGTGATAATTATTTTTGGACACTAATAGTGATAACAAATTTGATTAAGAAAAGATTAATGTATATCGGATTTTAAAAAAAATTGATATGATTTACTATGACTATTTATTTTAAATAATAAAATTTGATATTAAGTATATTCTAAAAAAGTGATTAAAAATAAATTAAAATTTATATTAAAAATGATATTCATAATTAAAACAAAATAGTAAAAATTTGAATTTGAATTTCAAAACAAAAGTTAAATATTAATATGTAAGAATAGGTTCCGGAATGAATTTGAGGGAGTCACACTCTCATAGGTAGTGTGTTCCAGAATGAACACTCAGAATAGGTATAGGCCCCAAACCCTAGTAGATGAAGGGTAAGGTAATAGTCTAGCAATTTTTAGATAAATGCCAAAAAGTCATTTACATTGATGTGAGGATAGGGGTTTTCCAAGAAAACACTAAACCCTAATCTCTAAGCTATTTGGGCTAGTTGAGTCTTGGAATTCTCGGCCCTACTCCCTTACATAATGTCAACCGCCGCCTAAAATCACTATAACCTATTTATGTTCCTTTGCCCTTGGCGTGGGTGCCCACGCGTCTTTGACCATCCTTGGGCAAGCCCTTCTTGGGGGTGGAGGTCTCGCCTAGTCTAGTGTGAAACTCACTCTTCATTGAAAGAAAAGAAAGAAAATACTAAAGATAGTCTCATTAAGAGAGTAGAGCTATGTTTGACAGGCCTAATTGAAAGTTAAAAAGCTACGTGATTGACAAAAAGTGTTTGGTAAACTAGCTGTTGTGACATAAAAGGACATACTTGTATAATTCTTTTATATTTAACAATCCTTTTTTTTCACATCAATACCTATATGGTATTAATATTAAAATTATTTTCACTTCAAACATATTAATTTAACTCAAGTTATTTATCATCTTAAAAATATAATATTAATTTTTAATTATTTAAATTTTCATATTTTTATGAAATTAAATAGATGAATGGGAAAATCCGGCTATTGTCACTGATAAATTGCTGTGGAAAATCATACCAGCGTCCTTGGTTTGGTCCATATGGCTTGGTAGAAATGATAATCTGTTTAAGGACAAGCGTTTTTCCACTCAAGAGGTTTGGGATATGCATCTTTTGAGGGCAGCTTGGTGGGTGAAGAGCGCGTGGCCTGATTGTCCTTATGACATCTCTCAGCTACTGTCCAACTACTGCAATATCAAGATTAAGAAAAGGCTTCCTGGTCCTCGCGTGGCTCTTTGGGACCCTCATCTTCTGGGTACTCTCAAATTTAATGTGGACGGTTCATCTTTTGGTAACCCAGGACCGTGTGGTGTTGGAGGTCTTGTGCGCAATGCGAATCAAGAAATTTTGGGAATGTTTTATAAAAATATCGGGGAAGGGTGGGCTTATTCTGCGGAGGTTAAGGCCATATTGATGGCACTTCTTTTCTGCCAACAATTCTTGCTGAGTAATATTACAATAGAAAGCGACTCCGCCTTGGCTGTGGGGTGGGTTAATCTAAAAAATAATAGACCTTGGGCTTTGATTAATGATCTCAATCAGATAGATTACCTCATTCCCCAAGTTAATTGCCTCAGTATCCAGCACATTTTTCGCAAAGCCAATGATCAAGCTGATCAGCTTGCTAAGGAAGGTGTTGCTCGAGCTACTCCTCTGTGGATTTGTAATGTTTCCAATCCTAGTGTTCAGGAAAGTGGTGATAACTCCTGAGCTTTGTGGCCTGGCTTTGTCCCTGCTCCTAGTCCCCAGCCTTGGTGCTCTGCCGCGTTGTTGCTATCTCTGCTTGCGCCCTCCTTGCCAAGCTTTGTGGTGGTTGCAGTTTCCTTCTGTTCTTTGTGTGCTGGGGCTCCTGTCTGGTTTCTTCTGTTAACTGTTGCCTTGTTTTTTCCTGTTAGTTAGCTGTTGTTTTTGTTTTTAGTCTGTTGTAGTTCTTTCTTTTCCTTGTTCTAGATCTAGCTCTTCTTTTCTTTTGCTCTTTCTCTGTTCTGGTTCTCTTTGCGGTTGGGTTTTTCCAATCTTGCCTATCTATATATTCTCTTTTGGTTTTCCAAAAAAAAATAAAACAATTAATTAGTTATTTGTAATATAAATTTATTTATTTTATTCGAAAGTAGTAATAAAAAAATATATATCATTTTGCAACCCATATAAAATAGAAATGTTTTATTCTAAAGTAATAATCAAAATAAATATCATCTAGCAGCCCATAACAAATTAGCAATGCTATTACGAATCTCCTTCATTTAAGTGGATCTCTCTACTTAACTTGCATGACTTCTGTCACCATTAATGACATCTAGAAGCTCATCACAAGGTATATGATTTGGATGTTGCTCGAGTATAGTAAACATCGTGTCGTCTTTTGAGTAAACATAAGTGAAAAGACTGCCATTATGACATCAATTTCGGATTTTATGTGAATTTCGGCATTTTGCAAAGTATCTTCCATCTTTTCTTCAATCTTTGAATATGGTACCTAATATCCTTGTTTATCTAGATATCCTTTATCCATTACATAATATATCCCTTTAAACAAAGAGTATATTACTTATTTATATTAAAATATTACTGTAATAGTGAACACATATAAATGTAACGCCCGACTTTCAGGGATCACCATAGTAACCTGCTAAACTAAATATGCAACGTTTTCCCAAAAGGATTCATGAACACGAGTATTATTTTTTCTTTTCGAAGTATTTCCAAAACATGTCATGCCTACTCCCAATTGTAAATAAATTTACATCAAGTCTTGAACAAGACAAGTACCCCGAGGGTAAAGACGAAAGGACACAACCTACAGAGCCTAACAAGTAGAAACAGATTCAGCAAATAATCTATTATGCATTGAAACCATAAATCCGACATACTCCCTACGATCTCCACATCGGGGAACCGCAAGAAAGCAAAGCACCGAAACCTACCCGAAAACCTCAAATATAACTTCCTAAAAACATTATGCAAGCTTCAACCAATAAGAGTAAGCTCTCTATCCCAAGGCTCTAACCCTACACCCGACTCTATTCTTCGAGTCTTCCACAGTTCTTCAAGTCCTCATCTCCAACGCACACAAAAGGTTAAACTCCATCGAAGATTCTCCATCTCCTAATAATATCAAGCGCCCAAACAACAAGTAGCAAGCAGAAATGGTTAACTCCATACAATTACCACATATAAAAGATAAAAGCATGCTATTCAAATTTAAGTGCATAACATGGCACATAAGCTAGAAACTTAATTTAAGATAGATGACAACGTATATCCAACAACATGAAATCAAATCATATATCACCAAGATCAAAGATATGGATTTAACTCAGATATCAACAACTTAACAACATGGATTTAACTCAGATATCAACAACTTAACAACATTGATTTAACTCAGATATAAACAACTTAAAAACATTGATTTAACTCAGATATCAATAACTTAACAAAATAGATTAAACCCAGATCAGATGGCAATCGCCTCAACAATATCAAATCAAATCAGATAACAATAAAACCAACAATATGGGTCAATCAATAACGTCTCGTAAGACGGGACAATGATAGAACAACACCTCATCATCGTCACTTATTGCGCCACACAATGCGGGACAACCGGGTGGACAACACCACCACGTTGTCGCTTATATGTCACACAATACGGGACAATCGGGTGGACAACACCACCACATTGCCACTTAACGCCACACAAGGCGGGACAATCGGGTGGACACAACCACCACATTGCCACTTTGGTAATTCAAAACATTCAAATACATAAGCTAACAATATAATCCAAGATAGATATCAATAAAATCAACAACATAGAATTAAACCAAATATAAACATAATCAATAACATATAATTAAATCAGACATAAATAGAGTCAAGAACATATAATTAAATCAGGCATAAACAGAATAAGCTGTTAGTGCCCTATAATGAGACTATATGCTGCTATCGAAATGGATCGATCAATATCGTCTTGCAAGACGGGACAATGCCACTTATTGCGCCACACAAGGCGGGACAATTGTGTGGACACAACCACTACATTGCCGCTTATACGTCACACAAGACGGGACAATCGGGTGGACACAACCACCACATTGCCGCTTATACGCCACACAAGACGGGACAATCAGATGGACACAACTTCTTGACCGCCACTTATTGCGCCACACAAGGCGGGACAATCGGGTGGACACAACCACCTAATCGCCACTTGATAACACCCCTGTAAGACGGGACAGTCGTGTGGAATGATATCACTACATTGCCACTTGAGTTTCAGCCCTACATGCCAAATTAGTCAACAAATCAACAATTTCAAGTCCAATAATCAAGCCAGAGTAACCACATGTTGTTCATACTGCCAACAAGCATATATCAATTCAATTATGCAACTAACTCATCAAGTAAAATCATTAAGCAATGGATAATGGCCTAAGCCCCAGAAAACAAATGTGTAAGCAAGGTTTAACAATGTCTGAAGCCTCAGAAAACATTTGACAAAAGCCTCAGAAACAATCAACATAAGCAAGTATACAACATAGCAAAATATGCCAACATTTCAATTAATTGTCAATCAAATTAAACACTTTCATCTCAAACGCAAGCAGTGCGATTAAAGCATGCAAGACTCAAAGACGCTTCTAAACCGGGTTACCCTTACCTTATATTTCTCCATCCAAGCTCGACACCGCAATCCGATCTAAAATCAAGTTCCCGAACTCAGCAGTTCTCTGGAGCGTCCTCCTCCATTGTGAAACCTCACCACTCACTCCAAAACCTCTTTCCTCAGCTCAACTCGTTCCAACCCTCGCTAGCAATCCAATGCAACAGAAATCGGGACGATCGGGCAAGAATCGACAACGTTCTCCCCTTCTCTCCCTCTCTCTAATCCGCGACCTCACTTGTAGAAATGAGGAAGATATTTTGTTTTTCTCCTTTTCATCTGCTGATTTTAAGTAAGTATTTGGCGACAGAATGCCAAAACTCAGAACGTGATTCTTTTAATTGAAGAAAACGTCTCAAACACAGTATGGGTCGATTTACGCCGAAAAACTACTTTTTGCTTCTGACGTTGGATGAAGAAACTTCCTTCTGGAAAAATATCGCAAACGTCGAAAGAAAAGAGGTTACGTGGCTGGAAACTTTGTCAGAAGTCCCGAATAAAAAAACTCTTTATTCAGGGTTTTGATTAAAGTCCCCGAGAAGATAAAGTCTAGCTTCGACGAACTTCCGGGAAGCATAACCTATCATGCGTATAGTCAAGTGTTCCGCATCGGAACACCTGCCATGGGAAAAATACATTAAGGATCCTATTTTTCTAACGATTTGAAATATAACTTAAACAATGTTCTAGGAGCGGATATAGCCTTTTTCGAGCACCCTCGACCTTAGCCGGGTGCAAATATGACTCATGCTATCACTTAAACTGACTACAATACTATTCTTAGTCATATTCTGAACTTAATTATCATATAAATAGATTTCATGACTCGTAATAGGGTTCGAGTCAGAAAATAACATAAAAATAATAGAATATAAATACTCAATTAATCAATACAACGAAAATAAATAGATAATCTAGTTTCTAGTTACTTATTTCAGGGTCTTACAATAAACAACAATACCTTGTGGAGGGCCCAAAAAACTTAGTGTCGGCGTGTTCATTGCATGAAGAATAACACGTGTGTCATGTTCAGATCTCTCTCATCCAACTGATATAAACGTGAAACACATATTAAAGTCACAACTAGCCATGACATTAAAGGTTGGAATTCCTTTTCTCCCCCTATAGCGTAATTGATCTTCCTCCGGAATACATGCAACAATATAGGTGCCATCAATGCATCCAATACAATCCTTGAAATAGGGCATGTAGCGCTCATCATTAGCAATATAAGGTGGTACAAATTGAATTTTTTTGGCATATCCTTAAATCTGATTTCATGAAGGTTCTTCAAGACTTTCATAGAAATGGAGTGTGGCCAAGTGGAAGCAACTCTACTTTCATCACCCTCATTCCCAAGGTAGAATCTCTTATTGGGCTCAATGAATTTAGACCTATTTCTCTTATTAGATGTATGTATAAAGTTGTCTCCAAGCTTCTTTCGAAGAAAATGGGTCGTGTTTTGGGGGAGGTAATAGATGAAAGCCAATCTGCGTTTATTGGTGGTCGTCACATGTTGGATAGTGTCTTGGTGGCAAATGAAGTGGTGGATGAGGCACGGAGACAAGGGAAAGAATGCATGATCTTCAAAGTCGACTACAAAAAGGCCTATGACTCGGTCCGGTCGGATTTCCTCTATTACATGATGAGGAGATTGGGCTTTTGCGAGAAATGGATTGGATGGATAAAGGCTTGCATTCAATCGGCAACTGTTTCGGTGTTGGTAAATGGAAGTCCGACCGAAGAGTCTGTGATGCAAAGAGGTCTTCGCCAAGGCGATCCATTAGCACCCTTTCTCTTTTTGGTAGTAGCGGAATGGTTGAGTGGTTTGATGAGACAAGCAAGGAGATTGAACCTATTCAAGGGTTATAAAGTGGGTATGGATGGCATGGAGATCTCTTTGCTCCAATTTTTGGATGACACTCTTTTTATTGGGGAGGCTTCGACACAAAATGTCCTAGTCTTAAAAGGCATGTTAAGATACTTTGAGTTGCTTTCTGGGCTAAAGGTCAATTTTTCCAAAAACCGCTTCCCGGGTATTTCTTTGGGAGAAGGAACTACACAATGTTTTGCTCGAATGCTCAACTGTCGAGTGATGAAGGAACCATTTACTTACTTGGGGATCTTTGTGGGAGCCAATCCAAGGAGAAGGTCAATGTGGGAACCACTTGTGTGCAAGATGAAGAAGAGGCTTCAATCTTGGAAGCAAAAAATGCTCTCTTTTGGGGGCAAGGTATGCCTCATTAAAAGTGTTCTCTCTTCTATCCCTCTATTCTACTTATCCTTTTTTAAATTTCCCAGAGGGATCGCTAAGGAGTGTAAGAGAATCCAAATGGATTTCTTGTGGGGAAGGGAAGTGGGAGCGGGGAAAATTTGTTGGGCTAAATGGAGTACGGTGTGCAAAATCAAAGAAGAGGAGGGACTTGGGGTAAAGGACCTTGAGCGATTTAATAGGGCGTTGATGTCAAAATGGAGATGGAGGAACTTGGGAGAAGAGGACCGTTTATGGGGTGAAGTTCTATCTTCAAGATATGGTACTTTGGATAGAGAATCTTTAGTTGAAACTTATTGTGTTGGCCTGAATATACGAGCTTCATTCTTCAATTGAATTGACTAGGTACTAAGACATTAGGCTTTGCAACTGAAAAATTGAATGATTTACTTGATTAAGGTAATAACAAGTGAAGGTAAATGCTACATCACCATAGAAATGTTTCTAAGAGTTCATATATGAATTAGATTGTGCGTAACATAACTGAATTAGGTGAAACTTGACCCACGATACTGTTTTCTCATAAGTTTTACAAGATTCTTGTTTATGCTTTTGTTACAATTGCTTTCATCACAACAAACTTTAAACTATATTTCTTTTTCTTTTCCATTCTAAACATTAATCTCCAAGATCAAATCAACAAACAACTATCCCTGTGGTTCGACAATCTTTTGTATTACTTCGATCAATCCGTACACTTGCGGAATTGCTATCAAGTTTTTGGCGCCGTTGCCGGGGATAGTTTTGTTTTGTTGATTGATTCATCAGTTTTATTGTTTGGAAATTTTATTACGATTGCTTCATTGAATCAGTGCTACTAACTTGTGTGTGAAAGTAATTTTTATAGGTTCAATGGATGATTTTTATTTGAGTGGATTTCGTGGATATGACCAACGTAAATACTATGACCAAGGATGGGAAGGACAACCTAATTTCTTATGGGAAGGTGATGACAACTTCTATCCATGGGATTCACCATATCAGAAATATTATGGAGATCTTGAACATCAACCATTTAATCAAGAACAGCCTCATCAATATCATGGGAGTGGAAAGAAAAGCTTGGAAGAGATGGTGGCTTATTTGGTACTTACCAATCAGAGTTTCATGAATGAAACCAGGACCAGCTTAAGGAATCAAGAAGCTTCCATCAAGAATTTGGAGACTCAGTGGGAACATATAGCCAAAACCATAACTGAAGGGGTCCTAGAATATTTCCGCCCTCAAGCTTTCGAGGAGGGAGAGAAATCACTTACTATCCATGAAAGTGACATTGTGGAGAAAAGTGAAGAGCCACAAAGTGAAGAAGAATCCCCAGAAGGATACTTCACCAATGTTCTTGAGACAGAAAGTGATAATACAATGGGTGAACAAATGGAAAATGTGATTGAATGTGGTGATGTCCATGATGTATTCATAGAGGATTTTGTCTTTGGAGACAAAATACAGAAAGATGAGGAGGAAACTCCAAGTCTTAGCATCAGTCTCAAGAAATTTTGGATTATTGGAAAGCATGACAATGAACAAACAAGAGGATGAAATCTTCTCAACACACCAAGGAAGCAAATCAGTAATATGATGATGTTGTTGTGTCAAAATTTGCATGATCTAAAGGATCTAATGCAGTTTGCTATAAACCCCGGATAGAACTTTTAGTCCGGAGTAGTCTATCAAAGACTTATAATTAATTGAGCTTCTTGGGAGACAACCCAAGTCCAGGTTTGCTTTTCTTTAATTTGAGTTTGTTTTAATTTTGTGTTCTTCTATAAAATTTTTTTTTTTTTCCCTTTTTCTAGTATAGTTTTAAGTACTCCCCTTTGTCACATGCTTCATTTTCTTTCTAGGTAGTTTTTGCATTGAGTCTTTTGCATGTTTTTCTTTATTAGTTTGAGTCAGTGTACACGTCTTGCGTTTCTTGTTGCTATGCTGAACTTGCTTAAGTAGTTTCACCCTTGATTTAGCTGCTTCTTATTAAAAGTTGTTGATACCATCTCTGTTGCTATCTTGTGGTCTTTGTTGCTTGTCATTGAGATTGGAAGTGATGTTAGCTTGAATATGTTTACTTGAGTTCACTTAAGGGTTTCACTTCAATACCCTATTGTTTTGTTGAGTGCTGAGAGTTTCAATGTCCATTCCTGACATGCATGCACATGTTTGATTCTGTTTTGAAATGCATATCGGTTAACTCTTTGTGATACTTGTTCCTTGAAGAGACTTGTAGCGCCTCGAATTTCGGAGGTCACCATAGTAAAATAAATATGCAATGTTTTCCAAAAGGATTTATAATCATGAGTATATTTTTTCTTCAAAGTGTTTCTAAAACATGTCATGCATACTCCCAACTACAAATAGATTTACGTCAAGCCTTGAACAAGGCAAGTACTCGAAGGTAAACCCGACAGCACCCAACCTACAAAATCTAACCAATAGAAACAACTCAACAAGGAACCTATTATGTAATGACACCATATATCCGACATACTCCCTACGATCTCCACATCGGGGAAACGCGGGAAATCAAAGCATCAGAACCTACTCGGAAACTCAAATATAAATTCCTAAAAATCATTCGCTAAGCTTAAACCAATAACGGTAAGCTCTCTAACCCAAGGCTCTAGCCTTAAACCCTACTCTACTCTTCAAGTCTTTCACAAATCTTCAAGTCCTCATCTCTGACTCGTACAAAGGTCAAGTTTCATTGAGGGTTCTCCATCGCCTAATAGCGTTAAGCGCCCAAACAACAAGTAGCAAATAGAAAGGGTTAACTCCATGCAATTACCACGTATAAAAGAAAAAAAAACATGCTATTAAATTTTAAGTGCATAACATGACACATAAGCTAGAAACTTAATTCCAGATAGATGACGACATATATCCAACAACATAAAATTAAATTAGGTATCAACAACATAGATTTAATCAGATATCAACAACATAATAACAGATTTAAATCAGACAACAATAACCTCAACAATATAACATCAAATCAGATATCAACAACCTCAACAATATAACATCAAATCAGATATCAACAACCTCAACAATATAACATCAAATCAGATATCAACAACCTCAACAACATAACATCAATTCAGATATCAACACTCCTCAATAATATAAAATCAAATCAGATGACAATAGCCTCAATATAAGTGCCCTGGAGTCCAACTATGTGTTAGTACCAAGACAGGACCAATCAAAAGCGTCTCGCAAGACGGGACAGTCACCTGGAACGAAAACCATTGACCTGTCACTTAATATGCCACGAAGGCCCCACCATATGCCACACAGGCTCCACAACATGCCACACAGGCTCCACAATATGCCACACAGGCCCCACACAATATGCCACACATGCCCCACAATACAATCAAATAACGCATATGCACGAATATCAACACAACATATAGCTACTTAGCGCATACTTAGGATGTGATCCAATCCAACATCAACAATAGCAACAATCAAAACATCCACAATTCTCAATCCAATAATCAAGTCAGAGTATCAACAATAACCAATGGCCGAAGCCCAGAAAGCGGAGACGCATGTCTCAATCAGTTCACACGACCGAAGCCTCCAGCAAACATTTTCCTGGTTCAGTACAACAATCATAATCAAATGCCAATCAAATTTAAACATCTTCTTCTCAAACGCATGCAGTGCGATAAAACATGCAAGACTCGAAGACGCTCTAAAACTGAGTTACCCTTACCTTTTATTCTCCTTCCAAACTCGATATCACAAACCGATCCAAAATCAAGCTCCCGAACTCAGCAAGTTCCCTGAAGCATCCTCCTCCGTCGTGAAACCTCACAGCTTGTTCCAAACCTCTTTCCTCGGCTTAACTCACTCCAACCCTTAAGAAAAATATCATTTCTTAGTCACTAAGAAACAATACAATTCAATAACGCTAAACAAAACTGAAAGAAGCTTTCGAAGCTTCAGAGTTTGATATCTAGGCACGAATGGACAACAAGACCTATGTTCGCTAAAACGCGCATAACTCGAGCTACAGAACTCAGAATGACACGAAACCAAAGCCAAAATTTCAACAACAGAGAGGGCTACGCTATGGCTCAGGCCATACAAACCCAAAAATATTTTCGGACACGGTACAGCTCCAAATAAGTTTCGGCCACTACAAAAAAAACGTTTCCCGAACTTTTTCTTTGATCTAATTTAATTCCTAGGTAATCTTTGGGCTTAACTAGGGTAAAACAATGCTCGGAATTTTTTTAGAAATTTCTATGCTACTAGGTGCTTTTGGGTCCAAACTTTAAGCTCAAAACTGAAAGTTAAAATTTTTGAAAACAAATTTGACAAGGTCGTAGATCGGGGCGTTTATAGCAACTAATTCTATAGGCACTAAGCAAGATCAAGACTTTTTGAATCAAAAAGTAAATTCACAGAGAAAATGAGTTTTGGGATTTAAAACTCATATCTACGGCGACTCGGTGAAAATTCGAACAAACCGACAACGATTATAGCATGTTGGGTTAGTGGGGAAGATAATTGAAAAGAAAAATCGAAGCTATCAGACATTTTGACATTTTGCTCCAAACTTTGAGCACAGAAAGACATGGTTTAAAGCTACAGAAAGTGAAAACAAAGTTATGGAATAGCAAGAATACCTCGCTGTCGATCCACAGAAACTGAAATCGGGACGATCGGACAAGAACTCGCGAAGAAAACCTCTCCCTCTCTCTCTCTACTCGTGGCTCTCTCTCTCTCTAAGGGCCTTCGTCTAACGATAAGAAGTGAATATCTGGCGACAGAATGCCAGAACTCAAAATGAAGTTCTCTGAATTGAAGAAAACGATATAAACGCAGTATTGACCGAAATACGCCGGAAAACTACTTTTTGCAGCTAACGTCGAATGAAGAAATTTCCTTCTGGAAAAAGATCACAAACGTCGAAAGGAATGAGGCAGCGCGGATGGAAACTTCGTTCGAAGCTCCGAATAGAAAAAATCTTCATCCAAGGTCTTAATTAAAGTCCCCGAGAAGTTAAAGTCTAGCTTCGGCGGATTTCCGGGAAGCAAAACCTAACGTGCGTACAGTCCTGGGTTTCGTATCGGAATACTGGTCATGGGAAAATTACTCGGAGGTTCTTATTCTCCCTTCAATTCTAAGACTCTCTTAAACGGCGCTCTAGGAGCGGATATAGCATTTTTCGAACACTCTCGACCTTAGTCGGGTGCGAATATGGCTCGTGCTATCACTCGAAATGACTATAGTGTCATCCTTAAACATACTCCGAACTTAATTATCATATAAATAATATTCATGACTCGCAATAGGGTTCGAGTCAGGAGAATAACACAGAATATATACACAATCATTTAATATAACGAAAATAGAATTTTTTTTATGGACACAACTTAAATAGATAAATAATCTAGTTATTTATTTCGGGGTCTTACAAGACTAGTAGGAATCTTTGTTGGCTTACAGAGTTTGGATTATCAATGTTCCCTTAGATGCCCAAGTTGAGCCTAAATGAATATTTTCTTGGTCCTAAGTTTTGATAAATCTGAATTTGATGAGTGATCTATGTTTGGATTGAGCAGAAAATAAAAGGAAAAAGAATGGGACTTTCTTCTTAGTGTGTGCTGGAAATTGTCAAACAAAAAGACATGTGTCTATGACAAAAGAAAGAAGAAAAAAAGTGTTGAAAACAAGAAAAAAAAATTACAAAAAAGCAAAGAAGAAGTCCCTGTGGGTTGTAAAGTTTGCTTAGGTCTTAAAGTTTGATAAAGATCACTCACTAGTCTGTTATAAGCCCTTTGTGTTTTCCCCTTTGTTCCATATCCTACCTTGCGTTGCACCTTAGCCAACGTTACAACGTGGTGAAGTCTCTATCATGTGCTTTTCATTGCTTAAGTTAACCTTGATTTGATTGATTACTAGAGTTTATGGATTGTGTTTGTATTTTAGGGCTCCAAAATGGTGAGATGAGTGCTTACATGGTGAGGAATTGTGGTCGACTCTTGTATTCTAATTCTTGCTGATTTTTTACTCTCCTTTGATCTTTAGCATGTTTACAACTGACATTTCTCCATTTTGATATGTGTTTGTGTTGAAAATCTTAAGCAGCTAAAGAAGGGGTGATTTATTCTCAGCTTGAGGACAAGCTACCTTGAGTTTACGCTTGAGGACAAGCTGTCGTTGAGTATTGTGGTGTGATGACGCGAGGTTTATTCTATCTTTGTCGAGTCCTTCTTGTTTCTTTTTCCTTTTTGAGTCATTTATTGACTTTTAAGCCAAGTTGAGTCCCTTTTTAATTCATAATTTCATCTGCATTAGTTTGGGTGTTTTTAATTAATTTATTTGGTCTTTTTTATTAGTTTAGTTAGAGAGTAATTCCTATGGTCAGTTTTGAGCTGAAGTCTTTTCAATTCATGAGTGTTGATTGCATTTTGGGAGTTTTGTTTGCTGAATTGAATGAAGGGATGAGGAATTATCATGATTAATGAGATGCTCTCATGAGTTACATTGTGATTTTGATGGATTCTTTAGATTCTTGTCAGTTTTGATAGGTTTTTGATGGCTAATGATGATGGTTGAAACCTAAGTTAAGAGCCATGATGATAGGAGAAGTGAGAGTTACAAAATTGAAGAAAAACTATATGAACCACGCATGTGCGCTATGTATCCCACGCACATGCGTGGAGGTTTTGTTGGAAAAACCTGATGACGACGCATGTGCGCCGCCTGATCCACGCACATGCGTCGTGGCCTGACCTGATGCTGCGTTTTGAGCATTTTGAGCGTTTTGCCCACGCATGTTCGTGGAGAAGGCCACGCACATGCGTGGATGACCGCTGGAAACTCTATAAATAGGACTTTTGTTATTTCTTTAAGGTATCTTGTAATTTTGGGAACAACACTTAGAGTTTTAGTTCTTGGAGCTTGTCGAAGGCTTCTTGACACTCTTATTTCAGGTTTTTGTTCTTTTAATTTGCATTATGAATTCTCTAGCCATGCCTAGCTAGTTTACCTTTGTACCTTTGAGATTATGGATCCTAGTTTAAGTTATGTTATGAAGTTCTGAGTTTCTTATATGAATAAAGTTTCCTTTTATGTATCTTGTCTCTGTTTCAATACTCTCTTGAATCCATGCAAGTGTTTGACTTTCTTCTTGCAATTGATCGGGTCCAAACCAGGGAGAATTTATTAAAGAGAAAAGTGATCCAATCGGGACCATGCTCTAGGTGTGTGTTCTGCAATGAGGCTAAAGAAACTTCGAACCTTGTTTTCTTCGCATGTAACTTTTCATGGAGGGTCTGGACAATGTGTTACAACTGGTTGGGAGTGGACCTGGTATTTCTAGAAGATTGCAAAGCTCACTTTCTCCAACATAATCAGGTGATAGCATGCATAATAAACCAATGGTGGGCAACGATGTGGGTCGCAGGAGCTTGGTCGATGTGGGCGCACTAAAACGAAATTGTTTTCAGAGGTGGGGTTCTGGATGCACAGAAGGTCTTGGAACAGATCAAATTTCGAGCATGGAGCTGGTTAAGGAGCAGAGCCAAGAAGTTTCAGTACTCCTTTTATGATTGGAATTCAAATCCAAAAGTTTGTGTGTTGACGGGTCCTTGCTGGCACTGGTAGGGAAGTTGCTTCTTCTTTGGCTGGTGGTTCGCAGTTATCCTTACTGCCTCTGAATTCGTTTTGTTGGTGATTGCTAGACTCTTTTGAGCTGTAGAGGGTTGGTGTTTTTTTTTTTTTTTTTTTTTTTTTCTTTTTTTACTCTTCTCTGTTTTTTTGGTTCTGTAACAGGGTTGGGGGCACCTGGAATGCCCCCCATTTATCTATTCTTTATCTTTGGCCTTCCAAAAAAAAAAACAATCGGTGCGCCTTGGTGCATGTATAAATAAGTGGATAAAAACTAGTGACGTCAAATTTGTTCCATTTCAGGCACGCAGAGCTCATGGCATAGACTTTGAATTGTACGCAAAAAAAAGAAGCAGCCCTTTGAAATTACATATAAAATTAATAATAACAAACTGAGCAATTAGAATTTAATTGCCAACAATTTAGTAGCTACTCCCTCTGTTTAAAAATATAAGTCGCTTAATGTTATGTACGGGTATTAAAAACTTATCATTTGATACCCTATTTGAAATTGAGTTATATTATGCTTAGAGAAATTTTTTACGGACTAAATGTGTAGTGAGAGTTATGATATGTGAAAATTGAAGATGGCCCGTAACATATATAATATTATAGAAGGAAAAAAGTGAAAAGAAAATGTTTTGAATTTGAAACACAACTTATATTTTGAAACGAAGAGAGTATAATTTAATTGAAAGATAAATGTATTGTAAAGGAGAGTAAAGACTCTTTGATATATTGCATGTATAAAATTTGATAGTACTGTACCTGATAGAATAAGGGTCAATAAAAATAATACTACTAAGCATTTGGTCATAAACAGCATAACAAATTATATTATTTAAATTGATACAATTACTTGATGAAAGGTGGTAATAGCGGAGAGTGGAGATTGTGGTTGTAATGGAAGTGGCAAATGGTAGGGGTGGTGGCAGGTGGTGACTCTAATTGTAGAAGGAATAGAGGAGGTGAGGATAGTGCTAGAATTGGTTATGGTGTGGCGATAGTAGCGGTGATGGTAGTGTCAATGTTGTTGAGCGCAAGTGCCAACAATAGTGCTAGCAATAACAATGGGGTATAGTGGTGGTTATGACAATAATGGTGGTGGTAATAATGGTGGTTGTGGGTGGTGTCGGTAGAGTGGTGGTTGTGGCGATGCAGTGGCTAAGGGTGGTGGAGTTGATTGTTGTAGTGGCACAAACGGTAATGGTGATGGTGGCTGTATTGTAGGGCGATGGTGTTGGCGGTGACAAGATAGGTTGCAGTGGCGATGAATGGTGGTGATGATGGCGGTGGTGAGCATAATGGTTAGTGGTGGGGATGATGATAGGGGCAGTGTTGTGGATGGTGGTGGTGGAAGTTAGTGATGGTGTTGGTAGTGGTCAGATTACATATTTTCAAGCATATACGTCACAATCTTATCATGTGTTATCCTACCTTTATATATTAATCAACCATCATTATATATAAGAGTGATTTAATACGCCTACAAGATGAAGCCTAAGAGCTCATTCACCATTTATTTAATGTGAAGCATATTCTAAAAACAAACATATTCCTTACTTTCTCTCAATTTTTAATTACCTTCTGGATCAGGTCTCCCGCCGCCTTGCTTCGTGGAAGGGGAGACTGTTGAATACCGCTGGCAGAATTTGCTTGGCCAAGTCGGTGCTTACAACTATTCCCACATATACTTCGCAGGTGGTTTGATTGCCTAGGCGTGCTGTCACCTCCCTGAATAGATTGAGTCGTTCCTTTATCTGGTCCCAAACCCCTGGTACTCGGGGTTGGCATCTGGTTAATTGGGACACTCTTGTGAGGTCTAAGGACAGTGGTAGAATAGGGATTCATGATGTGGGCTTGGCAAAAACGTCACTACTAGGCAAACTGATATGGGATTGTCTTCAAGGAACAGAGAAACTATGGGTCCAAGTTTTGTCTGGAAAGTACTTGGGTCGAACTTCAATCTTGGATGTGGAGGTTAAACAAAATGACTCATATATGTGGCGAGGCTTGTTGAAGGCGAGGGATGCTCTTCACATCGGTTTCTCCTTCAAGATGGGTCAAGGAACAACATTGTTTTGGTACGAGGATTGGAGTGGGCTGGGAAAACTAGCATTACGAGTTCCGTTTGTCCACATATCGGATACTCAGATGAAGCTTGCGAATCTAGTTGATAATGGACACTGGAATACCTTGGTCATGGCCACTATTCTCCCGGAGTTCATTACAGAGAAGTTGCAAGAAGTGGCCCCTGTTTTGGCACATAATGGGGCAGATCATTGGGTTTGGCAACATAGCAGCCAAGGCTTCTATACAGCAAGGGATGGGTATTCTTGGTTGAGCTCGCAACCTACGGTTCAACCTGGGCATGTTTCTGAGGTGTGGTCTTGGATTTGGAAAATTAAAGCTCCTGAGAAGATCCGAGTCTTCATTTGGCACCTGATGCATGATGCTTTGCAAGTGAATAAGCACCTCTTTATTTGTCATCTCACCTCCTCGCCTGCCTGCCCGCGTTGATCCAATACCTCTGAGGATAGTATGCATTGCTTGAAGGAGTGTCCTAATTCGTGAGAGGTCTGGCTAAGGTTGGGTGCTTTTGGGTGGCCTCGCTTCCGTGTTTCAAACTTGAAGGATTGGGTTCGAAGCCAGGTCCAAGGGCAGCACGGTACACTGTTCGTGGCAGCTCTTTGGGGTCTTTGGCGTTGGAGGAATAACACTGTCCTGGGTGAGAATGATTGGAACGTCGACATTGCTCTTCGGTGGATTCGTCAAGAGGCTTTTGACTATGATAAGTTCTTGGCCTCTGGTTTGCGTTCGTTGAGTGATGGAGCATCTCCTACTTTGTGGAAAGCTTCTACTCTTGGTGTTTGCAAGCTGAATACGGATGGCGCTTTCAGCAGTGATAGACACCGGATGTGAATGGGGTGTTTGGTTAGAGGTTCCTTGGGGGAGTGGTGTTTTGGTTTCATGGCTGGCCATCGTGATGGTGATCCCCTTTTGGCTGAGATTTGGGCTCTTCAAATTGGAATCGGTTTCATGTGGGATGCAGACATTCGTGATGCAGTGTGTGAAGTGGATTGCTTGGAGATTGTCCAGGTCCTCTTGCAGCGCAGGGTGCAGTTTCACCAGCTTGCTTATGAGTTTTTGAAGATCAAGCAGCTGCTGGAAAGGTCCTGGAGAATCCAGCTGGTGCATATTTCAAGGGATGCCAACATGGCTGCTGATTGTCTCACGGCCTTAGGTTCAGAGAGTCAGTGTTTAGCTACTCGTTTAGAGGACCCCCCCCCACCTCAGCTTCAACCCTTTTTGGCTAGGGATTTATTATGCTTGTAGTCTTTTCCGTTTTGTCTTTAATTTTTTGATGTACCAAAAAAAATTTAGATTATTGGGAATACCAAAATTTATTAGGACAGATCTATATGTTGTTATCAAATAGAGAAACCAACAATTCTGTTACTACATTTCTCTAACCAAAAGGTTATATACAGTCAAACCGAAGTTATATCCCACAAAAATGATAAAGATAGCATTTGACGGGTATTAAAACACCTAAAGCACACACCAACTTCTAATTAGAGTCTTCAATTTTTTCCTTCATAACAAAGGAGGGAGATACTAATGAAAACCTGAGGCGCTTATTGAAGCCTTTGCCATCTCCTCTGGCTTTGGAGAAGGCAACAAAACCATTGCCAATACGGCGCTGACAGCAGCCATCACCGCACCCACGATGAACGCCGGCAAGTTGCCGCCACCAAACAAAGAATCCCACGGTCCATTTAATGCTGATACAATCATCTGCAAAAGTAGTTGAATAATTTCAAACATAAATTATTTTACAGTTTTAAATTTATCAATAAATTCTAAATGCTTTTGAGAACAAATTCTTCAACCAAATGCTTAAGAATAAAATGATGAAGCAGTATGTTAACACACTTCATTATTTATGTAGTCAATAAATATAGTAAGTCACAATTTTATTTTATTTTCGTTTACATGTGAAAACAAGTGACTAATATATTTAAGAAAATAAATTCTGACCTGTGGAATGACAATCGCAACATTAAGGACTCCCAAAGATAAACCTGAAAATTTATAAAGGGAGAAAAAATTGTTATTTTTTTTACTATTGATGACTGACTATATTAGTTGGCCCAAATTTAATACAAAAAATTAAAAAAATGTTGATAAAGCGTTTGACCAGAAAATTGTCAAATATATTTAATTTAATTAAGTATTGATAAATAATATTAAAGAAAAGAAAATATATATATATATATATATATATCATAGATGTCCAAGCATTGCCCACTTCAGTGATGTTTACGCCTCAAAGATGTTAATCGTTCATTATCAATTGGAGGACACATTAGTATTAGAAAAAAAAACTATAACTGCAAATGATGTATGAATTGATATACCTTGACCAGCTCCAGTACTGCTAGAGTATATTGATGCAAGAGCAAATGGTACACTATAAGTAATCTGCACAACACACGTGTTAACAAAAGAGTGTATTAGTTGAAACTTTTCTTATGATCCTCCGTTTATCCGTGACCTTGTACTATCCTTTACAAACAAAAACAGGATTTCATTATCACATTTTGAAAGGATTTTCATTCTGGATATTAGGCATTTATGTGGGCTGCACCGCCCACACTGAAAATATGGAAATATTAATACATAAATGGCAAAAATCATTCAAGACCTTTAATTCAGATGACTTTGAATTCTTCCTAACAAATACATAAACAACAGTACTAATACCAAAAAGAAAGTATTTCATGTCGACAAATAATACATACCATATTTTCATGAATTAGGAATATAATTAAAAAAATATTAAATCCATAAAAATTTATATTATTTAAATTAATTAATGAAAATATTATTATTTTTTGTCTGAAGAATATTACCGGCAACAATTTTTTCTTTTTTTTTTACAAACAACAATCAAAATCAAAACTTTAAAGGGTCCTACTCCTACATCAATGATATATATATTAGATTTCTAAATGTACTTTCGGTTTATGCTTTTATAAAATATCTCATTAACCAAAAAACAATATTATAATCAATGAAGATGAGTTAATTATTTTAAATGATATTTATAAACTTTCGTTTTTAATTAAATATACAAATTTAAAAATACAAATGTCTGTATATCTTAATAAATAGTCTTAATTACCTTTATAATTAAATAATCTCCTACTTAATGACCTATTAATGATTTACATTTCTTGTTAAAAAAATGATTTACAATTTCGGAACATTTTCCAAATCAGTGAAAAACAAAAATAAAACCAGAAAAAAGAAATCACTAAATGCAGATTAATACATGGCATAAGAATAATGAATTCATGAATATTACCGCAAGAGGGATTCCGAGTACGGCGAAGAACATCAAGGCACCGGCCTTCACCCCGGGGGTCGGTCTCCCAATGGTGGCGCCGCCGCTCACACGTCGATCGTGCTCCGCCACCTTAGTAATCAACATCGTCATCGCCATGCAAACAGCCAGAATAATGTTCACGATCGCCCACAGCCTCTTAACTCCGCCAAGATAACGCCCCAACGGCTCCACCGCCAGCGACATCAAACCAAGCACCACCGAGTTCAGAACCAGCCCCAACGCGCCGGCACGAACGCCGGCATCGTACGCCTTCGAGCCCAATTTCCCACCGTACACCTCAAGACCCATCCAATCAGTGTCGTAAAGGACATACGGGAACCACGCGATCCAGTTGAGCGAGGTCACCAGCATCAGCATCAACATCGGCTTCTTTAGCTCCTTAAACGCCCCGAAGAGCTCGACGAAGACGTTTTTAGGAGCCTTGTCGTCCTCTTCACGACGCGACCCGATCGGAGGGTCGTGTACGTAGAAGAGGGCGAAGCCGGAGAGGACAAGTAGGAGGGTAATTGAGAAGAAGAAACATGATTTGAGATTCGCACAAAACACGTCGCATGCCTTCGTCTCTGTGAAGGGAAAGATCTTGTGGAGGCCACCATATGAACCAGCCAAGTACCCTAGCACATTACCTGTGAGAGTGTCAATTGAATTGCATGATCAGTAATGTAATTAAAATTTTCAATTTAAAATTAATAATTTTCATTTTAAATTGCAGTTGACTATTTTGCAATGCTGAAAAAAGAAACGTTCAAATTGCAGTTATGATTTTGACTTTAAGGACTGTTTCAGTTTTTTGTGATTTAATTACCAACGCCCATGAAGAAGGAGAAGATAGTGTTGGCGGTTCGGATCCTGCTGTGGTGGCCGGTGGAAAGGTCGCCGAGGAAGGCACGGCAGGGACCCTGGAGCATGTTGTTAGCAACATCCAGGATCCAGAAGCCAATGACAAAAAATGCCACAGCACGGGGGCGGGTTTTCTTTGAGAGGTCGTCGCCCATGGAGTACCCAATGTCTGCGGCGAAGCCGATGAGGAAGACAGCAATAGCGACGGCGATCGCGCCAGCAAAGATAAAGGGGCGGCGACGGCCAAAGCGGGAGGTGCAGCGATCACTGGAATAGCCCACAATGGGCTGGACAACCAGCCCAGAAATGGGCCCACAGAGCCAGATAAAGGAGGACCACTTGTGCGGGACACCAAGTAGCTGGACATAAGGGGTCAGCAGGGAGAGCTGTAGGGCCCAGCCGAATTGTACTCCGGCTGCAATGGACGCCACAGCAATCATCTTCGCAAGTGGGCTGGGCCCTGCTGCATGCTGGGCAGGCTCTACCTGAAATGATGAGGGAGCAATGCTATTATTATTTTGGGTGGTGGAATTGGGAGGAGGAGGAGGAGCCATGGTGGAAAAAAAAGTTGAAAACACAGACAAACAGAAAGTGGTGGGTGATACTGATAGAACAAGTGTATATGTGAAGTGGAGAATGTAGAAGAGTGTGGTGGTGTATTTATATATCAGGTAATTAAGAATGGGATAGAAGAAAGAAGCCACGTCAATCTCAGTAGGACTAGAGTGTGCGTCGTTCGGTGAAACAACGTTAACGGGTGGCAATGCTTATCCACTTGGGCTGAGTGAGAGTATTAAATGATAATTAATAATAGTGAGGTGGGTATGACCATGTGAAGGGTGTTATTATGACCCAGCATTAAATTGTTGCGTTTGTTGCTTCCAGAATTCTATGGTAAATTACTAAATTTTAGATTTTCAACTTTGGAGATAAACCTCACTGCAAAACGCTGCTGCACATACATCCGTTGGAGAGGATCCGGATTCCTGCTAGTCTTTGACAATAATTAATGGATGAATTGATGAAATTATTAAATTTTGAAAATACAGTAAAGAATTGGATGAATTGCTAGTCTTTGGCGTAGTTAATTAACAATTCTTTAATTAACGGTTATCAATGTTAACTTTTAAGAGTTAAATCCTAGAATTTATATATTCCTCAAAGAAAAATAGCTATTCACTTAGGAAAATGTTGTGCGGCACATAATTGTAATTGGCTTGTTTTTTTTGCAGTTGTAATTTTGTGGCTGTTCATGCCTGCCCTGTCGGGCCATGTAGAAGTGCTCATCCACCTAAAGAAAAAATCATAAATGTTTGTTAAAATTTTAAGTGATTAATAATTGATTTTTCCATAAAATTTTAAGAGAGCATTAAAAAGAAAATAAATGGTAAAATATAAGAATAAATAATAAATTTTATGAAGTTAACAATATAAATTACATTTTCTCCATCTTCTCTTTCTAAATAATTATTTTGAATCGTATGTGGAGTAGTTTTATGCTTGATATTAGGGGTTATTAATCAGCACTATTCAAGAAACATGCACAAATAACCTTTGACATTTCACGGATAAGAGGGTTCATATGTCTTCATGAAATTGGGTCCAGACAGAGGAATACAGGGACATTGCCCCACAATGAGAAACAAATCCATAGAAAGAAAGATACTCTGATTTTATGTTCTTATAAATTCTCCTTTATATATACTTCCTTATTACTGTATTATAAGTTATATTTTCTCTTCTTTATTCAAAATATAAGTCATTTTCTAATATCTATGAAACATTAATTACTTTTTTTCATATTTACTCTCACATTCAATATAAAAAAGATAGTATAATTTTAATTTTTTTTTAACATAGAGTGAGAAATTCAAGGTAATCTAGGAAAGTCAATAAAAGATTTTAAGGAGTAATTATTAATGGTAATTAGTAATCCTTTAATTAACGGTTATTAATGTTGACTTTGGAGAGACTTATTTTAGAGAAAACAATTGTTTCATAATAACTGTCTATTAAGAATTTCAAGAGAGTACTAGCGTTTTTATCTGTGCGTTGCATGTCGAATATTGATTTCATTATTTAAGCACATATTAATAAATTAAGATACGAAAAAAAAGATGAGAATTCAACCAAATAAAATCACAATGAGTATCACACAACTTGCAAATGACAAAAACTTCATATATATATATATAGACACACACACACTACTAAAAAAAAGCTATTTAGCGACGTGCAAAATCCGTCGCTAAATAAGCAAAAATCCGCCGCTAAATATTTACCGACGGAACGGCGTCCGCCGTGCAAAGGGTCGTCGCAAAAAATTCAACGACGGAATATTAAATCCGTCGCTATTAGCCACGGAAACCGGTCGTCGCAAACGTATGACTTTCCGTCGCTAATTCGTTTACATGATTAACTCATGATTCCGTCGCTATTTACGACGGAAAATAACTAGCCGTCGCTATTTGCGACGGAACGTTACGTCGCTATTTAAGACGGAACGTAACATTCCGTCGCTGTTTGTGTTCTACCCAAGAACATAGAGATGAGGTACGGTACTCATAGTGAGAGGATCGTGATGTGAGAATCTAGTGAGAGTAAGAGCGTAACCGCTTAGAGAGAGAAAGTAACTGGATTTCAAGTTTGTATTTCTCAAATGAGCTAAGAGTCCCTTACAATTGGTAACCGCTCCCTATTTATACATTCGGGGTTTGGGCTTAGCGCCCTTAACTTCTCCTAATGGGCCAGTTGGGCCTCCTCCCAGGAGGCCCAATTCCCTGGCTCGCACGTCGCCCCAGGCTGGCGCGCCTGGGCGAGGAACCCTAGGGTCTCGCCCAGTCCACAAGTCCACAAGACACCGAGCTCGAAGCATGAGAGCTGAGTGTGTCTTTTTAAAGAAAAGGTAGATACAAGGCGATCATCACTGTGAGTAAGCTACCTAAAGCCAAAACCTAACGACTTAAAACAATTGCCAACATGGCTTGATAACTAGAGCTTAGGACTAATTCTTTGACTTTCCCGGCGAATTCCTTTGATCCCATGAGTCCACAAGTTGGCTTGTGGCGACAACGCTTGGATCCCTCGCCCCGTTCCAGCAATGATCGTCGTGGACTACGATAAATTAACGTGTGTGAGCCACATGTAATGCATTCGGATAGCACAAGGTCCAACGAATCTTACAAAATCTTAACCGCTATCTCCGATATGTCCCTTCAAATCACAATAAAGCTTGTCAATTTGAATTTAAACCAATGAACTTCAGCGGTTGCAACTTTTCACTTATTGTGTCGTTCCCATTCCCCCAAAAAACCGCGACACGCTTGTAAGATCAAGTTTTGATCTAGTAGTACAACTCTATGTTTTGATGATTACATGTTAACTATTGTGTATGAACAATTATGGTACTCTAACGTTGTTTTCTGAGTGTTCTAATGACAGGCTATGACTCTGGTCTTATTTCACATAATTCAAAAGCACTTTGCTCAAAGAGTAACCTTCGCAACGCTTTCGCACTTACTATGTTCAATCTGAACAGTAGATCAAGCTTCAGAAGATCTGAAGATAGTAAAGCTCTGATATGGATTCAGTTCACTAGAAGCTCTGAAGGATCAGAAGCTCTGAAGGTCTAGAAGCTGAGTAGTGAAGATTCTGAAGTCCAGGAGTAAGCTGGCTCTGAAGACATATTACTTCTCCTCTGAGTCCAGAAGCAGAAGGTACAACGGTCAGAGGATCCAAGCTTCCTTCTGAATCTGATCACCAAGCTTCACAAGTTCCAATATGAAGCGTCGCTCTGATCAGAAGTCAACTAGGATAAAGGTCTTGTCACTATCCAAAGTACAAAAGCATTGTACCATTCCTGACGACCTTACCTAACTTATTCAGCCACAGCAGAACCTGGAAAACCCAGATCTGCCCTCCAACGATAGCATTCCATGCAAACTTCCAAACCTTATTCATTGGAGTACATAAAGAGGCTGAAGATGAAAGATGTCGCTTGAAGAAACCTTGTTAAGCTCACGCGAAATTCAAATATTCTTTTAAGCAATCTTTCTTCACATTGTACTTATTGTGTTTACTATTAGCTTTCTGAGAAGCATTTCTTTGTAAACTCAAACTTTCAAACAGTTGTTTGTTTTTCCTTAAGGAGACCAAGGTTGGTCGGATCCTTGAGAAGACTAAGAGAGTGAATCTTAGTGATAGCTAAGTCAGTGTATTGTTAGTCACTTTGCAGGTAGCAAGTGCAGTTGTAACAAACTCTGATTAGTGGATTGCCTTCATTCTAAGAAGGAAGAAATCACCTTAACGGGTGGACTGGATTAGCTTGAGGGATTTATCAAGTGAACCAGGATAAAATCATTGTGTGCTTTCCTCAACTCTTATCTTAGCACTTTTATCTTTGGTGTTTGAAGAGATTTGTTAAAATCTCAAGTGATAAAGATTTTAGATTGAAAACGCTATTCAAACCCCCCCTTTCTATCGTTCTTCATACCTTCAATTGGTATCAGAGCGCAAGTTCTGATTACGACACCTAACAGTGTTCAGTGATCCGGGCCGGTGTGAAAAACTAAGATGGCTGCCACCATTGAAGCGCAAAAAGATGTCTACAGTGCAAAGCCTCCTATGTTTGATGGTCAAAGATTTGAGTACTGGAAAGACAGGATTGAAAGCTTTTTTCTGGGCTTTGATGCAGATCTCTGGGATATTATAGTGGATGGTTACGAGCGTCCAGTTGATGGTGATGGCAAGAAGATCTCCAAAACAGAGATGACTGCAGAGCAGAAGAAGCTTTACTCACTGCATCATAAAGCTAGAACTATTCTTCTCAGTGCTATTTCTAATGAAGAATACCAGAAGATTACAGATCGTGAGTATGCTAAGGGTATCTTTGATTCCTTGAAGATGACCCATGATGGAAACAAGAAGGTGAAAGAGTCAAAGGCGTTGTCCTTGATCAGGAAGTATGAATCCTTCCAAATGGAATCCAGTGAGTCCATTGAAGACATGTTCTCCAGATTTCAGTTACTCATTGCTGGAATTAGACCCCTCAATAAAAGTTACACAACTGGTGATCATGTTATGAGGATTCTTAGAGGTCTTCCTGAAAGCTGGATGCCTCTGATAACTTCCTTGGAGCTCACAAGAGATGTTGAGGAGATGAGTTTGGAAGAACTCATAAGCATACTGAAGTGCCATGAACTGAAGCGTGCTGAACATCAGGATCAGAAGAAGAAGTCTATAGCCTTGAAATCCAAATCTGAAAAGGCTAAAGCTCTCCAAGCTGAAGAAGAAGAATCTGAAGAAAATTCTGAAGATTCTGATGAAGATGAGCTAACCCTGATCTCCAGAAAGCTCAACCGCATCTGGAAGCACAGGCAGAGCAAGTATAGAGGATCTGGAAAGACTAAAGGAACAAATGAATCTTCTTCTGGTCAGAAGAAGTCTTCATCAAAGGAAGTCACATGCTTTGAATGCAAAGAATCAGGGCACTACAAGAGTGATTGTCCTAAGCAGAAAAAGGACAAGAAGCCAAAGAAGCATTTCAAAGCTAAGAAAGGCCTCATGATGACTTTTGATGAATCAGAGTCAGAGGATGTTGACTCTGATGGAGAAGTTGTTGAAGGACTCATGGCTATTGTCAAGAACAAGGAAGCAGAGTCAAAAGAAGCAACTAACTCTGAATCATCATCAGAGGAAGATCCAGACTCTGACGATGAAAATGAGGTATTCGCTTCTTTCTCAACTTCTGAACTTAAATGTGCTTTGTCTGATATCATGGATAAATATAACTCTCTCCTGACTAAGCATAAAAAGTTGAAAAATGATTTCTCTGCTGTCTCTAAGACTTCTGCTGAACATGATAAAATTATTTTTGAGTTAAAAGAGAATACTCATGCTTTAGTAAACTCTAACTCTGTGCTTAAAAACCATATCATTAAGTTAGAAGAAGTTGTTGCTTGTGATGCCTCTGATATTAAAAATGAATCTAAATATGAAAAATCCTTTCAAAGATTCCTAGCTAAAAGCGTAGACAGAAGCTTGATGGCTTCAATGATCTATGGCGTAAGCAGAAATGGAATGTGTGGCATTGGCTATTCTGGACCCAGTAGACATGAGCCTCCTATGCCTAAGGCTAAACCTGTGTATGAACATTTTGTACCCTCTGGTACTATATTGCCTGAACCATTGCCTGTTAAAGTTGCTAAACCCTCTCGTAAAAAGGGAACTCCTTCTATGCTTAAATGTCATGCTCAAATTCCTTTACATTATCATGTTGAGAAACCCAAGGTTGTTAGAACCTCTGGGGTAACTAACAAGAAAGGATAAGATTATCTATATTGCAGATATCCTTGATCGCTCCACTGAAACACCAATCATGGTATCTGGACAGTGGATGCTCGCGTCACATGACGGGAGAAAGGCGTATGTTCCAAGAGCTGAAACTTAAGCCTGGAGGCGAAGTTGGCTTTGGTGGCAATGAGAAGGGTAAAATTGTTGGTTCTGGTACTATTGGTGTTGATAATAGTCCATGCATTGATAATGTTCTGTTGGTAGATGGCTTAAATCATAACTTATTGTCTATAAGTCAATTAGCTGACAAGGGTTATGATATTATCTTCAATCAAAAGTCTTGCAGAGCTGTAAGTTAGATCGATGGCTCTGTTCTGTTTAACAGCAAGAGGAGGAACAACACTTATAAGATCAGATTATCTGAGTTGGAAACTCAGAAAGTAAAGTGCCTTCTGTCTGTTAATGAGGAGCAATGGGTATGGCATAGACGGTTAGGGCATGCCAGTATGAGTAAGCTTGACCTTGTCAGGGGCTTACCCACTCTGAAGTTCTCTTCAGACGCTCTTTGTGAAGCATGTCAGAAAGGAAAATTTACAAAAGTCCCTTTCAAGGCAAAGAATGTTGTTTCCACCTCAAGGCCGTTGGAACTTCTGCATATCGACCTTTTTGGACTAGTGAAAACTGAGTCTATAGGTGGCAAGAGATATGGGATGGTCATTGTTGACGACTATAGCTGCTGGACATGGGTAAAATTTCTATCCCGCAAGGATGAGTCTCATTCTGTGTTCTCTACCTTTATTGCCCAAGTGCAAAACGAGAAGGGTTGCAGGATTATGCGTGTCAGAAGTGATCATGGTGGAGAGTTTGAGAATGACAAGTTTGAGAGTCTGTTTGATTCCTATGGAATTGCACATGATTTCTCTTGTCCTAGAACTCATCAACAGAATGGTGTTATTGAGAGGAAGAATAGAACTCTTCAAGAGATGGCTAGAACCATGCTTCAAGAAACTGACATGGCAAAGCACTTCTGGGCTGAGGCAGTAAACACAACATGTTACATTCAGAACAGGATCTCTATCAGACCAATTCTGAATAAGACTCCTTATGAATTGTGGAAGAAAATAAAGCCTAACTTTTCTTACTTTCATCCTTTTGGTTGTGTCTGCTATGCTCTGAATAATAAGGATAGATTGCATAAGTTTGATTCTAAATCTTCTAAATGTCTATTACTTGGTTACTCTGATCGTTCTAAAGGCTTTAGAATTTATAATACTGATGCTAAAACTATTGAGGAATGTATTCATGTTAGATTTGATGATAAGCTTGACTCTGATCAGTCAAAGCTAGTTGAAAAGTTTGCAGATATGAGTATAAATGTCTCTGATAAAGGCAAAGCTCCAGAGGAAGCTGAGCCAGAGGAAGACTCTCTAGAAGAAGTTGGTCTCTCTGATTCACAGCCTCAGAAGAAGAGCAGAATTGTTGCCTCTCACCCTAAGGAGTTGATTCTGGGAATCAAAGATGAACCAGTTTGAACCAGATCAGCATTCAGACCCTCTGAAGAGACATTTCTTAGTTTGAAAGGATTGGTATCCTTAATTGAACCAAAGTCGATTGATGAAGCTCTTCAAGACAAAGACTGGATTCTGACAATGGAAGAAGAATTGAATCAATTCTCCAAGAATGATGTTTGGAACCTTGTCAAGAAACCTCAAGGCGTACACATCCTTGGAACCAAATGGGTTTTCAGAAACAAGCTGAATGAAAAAGGAGATGTAGTCAGAAACAAAGCAAGGCTAGTTGCTCAAGGCAACAGTCAGCAAGAAGGAATAGATTATACTGAAACATTTGCTCTAGTAGCAAGATTGGAAGCTATCAGACTGCTGATCTCATTCTCAGTGAATCACAACATAATTGTTCATCAGATGGATGTTAAGAGTGCCTTCCTGAATGGATATATCTCAGAGGAAGTGTATGTGCACCAACCTCCTGGTTTTGAAGATGAGAAGAACCCTGACCATGTTTTCAAATTGAAGAAATCTCTCTATGGCCTGAAGCAAGCTCCCAGAGCATGGTATGGGAGACTTAGCTCATTCCTTCTGGATAATGAGTTTGTAAGGGGTAAAGTAGATACAACTCTCTTTTGCAAAACTTACAAAGATGATATCTAAATTAAGCAAATTTATGTTGATGATATTATATTTGGATCTGCTAATCCATCTCTCTGCAAGGAATTTTCTGAGATGATGCAGGCTGAATTAGAAATGAGTACGATGGGAGAACTCAAGTACTTTCTGGGAATACAAGTTGATCAAAAACCAGAAGCAACTTACATCCATTAGAGCAAATACACAAAGGAACTTCTGAAGAAGTTCAATATGAAAAAATCAACAATTGCTAAGACTCCTATGCATCCTACATGCATTATGGAGAAAGAAGATGTCAGTGGAAAAGTATGTCAGAAGATCTATCGTGGAATGATAGGTTCACTTCTATACTTAACTGCATCTAGGCCAGATATTCTGTTTAGTGTACATTTATGTGCTCGATTCCAATCAGATCCAAGAGAAACTCACTTAACTGCTGTTAAGAGAATTCACAGATATCTGAAAGGTACCACTAACCTTGGCTTGATGTATAAGAAAACATCAGAGTATAAGCTTTCAGGTTACTGTGATGCTGATTATGCTGGAGATAGAACTGAAAGGAAGAGTACTTCTGGAAATTGTCAATTTCTGGGAAGTAACTTAGTCTCATGGGCAAGCAAGAGGCAGTCTATTATTGCATTATCCCTTGCAGAGGCAGAATATATCTCAGCAGCTATTTGCAGCACTCAGATGCTCTGGACGAAACATCAGCTAGAGGATTATCAAATTCTTGAGAGCAACATTCCAATTTACTGTGACAATACTGCTGCAATCTCACTCAGTAAGAATCCAATCTTACACTCAAGGGCAAAACACATTGAGGTAAAGTATCACTTTATTAGAGATTATGTTTAGAAGGGCGTACTTCTTTTGAAGTTTGTTGATACTGACCATCAATGGGCAAATATCTTTACAAAGCCCTTAGCAGATGATAGATTTAATTTTATACTGAAAAATCTGAATATGGATTTTTGTCCAATATGAAGATGGATCAGAACCTCTGACTATGATGCTTCCTCATCAGAAGATGTCTAGTTCAGAAGGTAACCTCGTCAGATGCTAAGTACCCATTGGTGCTTACTCTGAGAAAGGACAGTAAACGTGTGTCAGTTTATTCTGATGCCTCGTTCCTTGTGCCCTTCGGATAATCTGTTGTAATGAGTGTAGATGTGCTTATTCTCCACCGTGTGTTTTGTGTATTAACTGTTCATAATAATGTCTTTAATTTTTAGCCGTTGATTTTACTTTTGTTTTACAATCAACAACGGTTACTTTCTAAAAACCACTACGCACACACGTTCTCCATCACTCTTGTTTTTCGCTTCTCTCTCCTGTTTGCAAAAACCCTTATCTTCTTCAATTCTCTCTCTCTCTCTCTCGTTCATCCCTCTTCTACCCAAGCCTCCAACCTTCAACTATGGTGAGATCTGAAAGAGCTGATTCCGGTGAAAGAGATGATTCCGCCGATGGAAGAGTATTCCCAAGGATGGTAGTGGGTCTTCCAACAGGGCAAGTAGGTCCAGTTCTTCGTCCAAAATCGATAGAGGCTGCTCAAGCACAAGTTCAAGATGCTGAGGATGTTGTTCCTTTATCTCAAAGGAGTTGTGCAGTTACATGCGTTTTCCCTCCAGAATAACTCCAAGTTCTTGTTGAATGGCGTTTCGACCTCGACAACATCGCTGCTAATGGGGTCGATCTTCGTCCTGAAGTACAAGCTCAAGGCTGGGAAGGATATTTCAATAGATTACATGGTCCAGTCTATGAAAAACTGATGAAGGAATTCTGGAAGCATGCTGATTGCAATGAGTATCTGGTTGTGTCTTTTGTTCTGGGAAAAAGGATTATCATCTCAGAGAAGTCGTTTGTAAGGCTTCTGGGTGCAGATACAAGTCCTGGCTACAGATTTCAGTTACAGGAATCAAAAGTCAAGTCAAGTAACAAGGAGAAGGTCAACAAGGCTCTATACTCTACATGGAAACTGGGTAAAACTGATTGCAAGACAAAGGATCTTCATCCTGACCTGAGAATCTGGCACAAGATTCTCCTGAACTGCATAAATCAAAGACCTAAGGGAAGCTCTCCAGATTACATCAATTTCACTCAGAAGGTGATGTTTTTCTTCATCAAGGAGCACACTAAAGTCTGTCTGCCTTATTTTCTATTCTCATATCTGAAAGAGTGCATCAAAAAGTCAAGGACTACTACTTCACCAAAGTCTGCCATCAAGTACATACCTTTTGGCAGATTACTATCTGACTTCTTCATTGAGAGCAAACTGATATCTGCTCACCAAAGTTGGATGCACTGAAGACCTAACAACAATTGTTGGAGATGTCTTCACTCCCACATCATTGAAGAGAATGGGCTTGGTAGAAACAAAAGTTGAGGTTAACCCTATTACTGCAAAGTCAAGAGGAAGAAGAATCCCTCCGAAGGACTACCCTCTCTGGTCAAAGGCTGATGATCCAGAGGCTATCAGGTTCTACCTTGATGATCTGAAGCAGCAAGGCTTTGTGATTGATGTGGATGAATTCTTCAAGAAATCTTCCAGAACCTCCGGACTTTGAGTCTCCCAAGAAGAAGAAGACCAAGAGAAAGCAAGTGGAACCCTCTGAGAAAAATGATCCCTCTAACGGTGATGATAATGATGATGATGAACCACCGCCTCAGAAGAAGGAAAAGAAGGTCAGAATTGCAACCCAAGTCACTCATCTGGAACCAACTCTGGAGCTTACTAGAGCTGCAATCTCTACCAGAGTCACAAGGTCTGCAGTCAGAGCTTCAAGTAAGTTTGTTGTTCTTTCTGATGAAGATGATTTAAATTTGCTTGATGCAATTCCTGTTGTTTCCAACCCTGAACCTACACCAGTTGTTCAATCAACCCCACACATTTCACCACCTAGGGCTTCATTCTTTCAACCCTCCATTGAGGAAGAACCCCTCTGGAAAATGCTTCAAACTCCTAAGTCCAACACACCAACCTCACCCATTATCCTTCCATACACTCCACAAACTTCTGAACCACAAGCTTCTGAAACACAAGCTCTAGAGATACCAACCACTGAAAAGTCTAACTCTGAGCCTCAACCCTCTGATCACTCACATCAGGAACCCTCTGATAGAGAAATTCTCTCTCCTACTCCCTCTGTCTCTTTTCCTACAAATGTTCCATTTTCCTCTCCTTCAAATAAATTTGAAGCCTCTCGCCAATTCTTTCAAATTGCCAGAGAAAGAGTTTTAGAACTTCCTGAACATTTCCTAAATGTTCCAAGTCCAAACCACTATTCTGGACCAAGACCAGAACCTCTAGCTGCTCCTGATTTTCCAATCCATGTTGTCCCTCTGTCTTCAGTGCCACCGCCTTTTCCTCCTTCTCCTCCACTTCAAAATGAAAACTCTGTCTCTGACCAATCTCCAAATCCTGAGACTGAAGTTTCTCATCCAAACCCTGAGACCAATACCTCTGAACCTCAAACTGTGCAAATTGGATCTCCTCACGGCGTTTCTGAAGCTACAAGTAGCAATCATCCCTCTTCACCTGAAACCTATCTCTCCCTTGTTCCCTATACCCAACTCAGACCAAACACCCTGCTTGATTGCATCAACTTATTTAATCATGAAGCATCTTTAAGGGTTCACAATGTGCATGGTCGCAGTGACCTCAGTGAAAAACCAGACCTGGTTGTTGAAGACTGGGATCGTATTTGCACTTGGATGCTTGACCATGCGGCAGTGATGCTGGGTTTCCTTACTGCTGAAAGGGATCAAAGAGTTGAAGCTGCTAGCCAGCGTTTCAGAAGAAGAGAAGCACTAAATGAACAAAAGTTGAGAGATCAATGTTATGCTGCTATTGAAGAAACCAGAAAGAAGAAAGAACAAGAAGAAGAAGCTGCAAGGTTTGAAGCAGAACAACGTGAAGCTGCAAGGTTGCAAGCTCTGGAAGAAGCAGCTAGATTACAAGCTGAAGCTGAGGCTCTTAGAAATCAGACACTTGGAATTATTCCATTTACTGATGTTGCCTCCACATCTGCTCAAGTTCCTCACTCTGATCAAGCTGTTCCGTCTGCTCAAGCTCAGTCAGACTCAAGACTTGATATCATTGAACGAAGACTTGATTCTCAAGAAGCTCTTCTTCAGAATCTTAAAGAGATGCGCACATAACTTCTGAAGAGGACACACACGCCTTAGTCTTTAGGAACTCTCTTTTCTTCTGTTTTCTTTCTACTATGTTACTATGTTTTCGTATTTAACTATGTTTCTTTTATCAGATTGTCGTTTTTCTTTCCTATGTGCTTGCATAATTACTTGCTCATCGTTACTGTGTTTTTTTCTCATGCGCATTAATCAACAAACAAGTTTTTTCATTAATAACTTCATTCATACATTGCATTGAGACATTTAAAAAGGAGGATTTTTCCTCAATAATCTACACTGCATACGCATCGCTGCTTTCTCAAGCTCCAGACGATGCTGCCTATACTCTAGTTGAATCAAGCTCTGGCGCACTTCCTGCCTCTAAGGACCCTCAACCATTGTCTCAAGAGCAGTTTCCGCCGCTTGTCTTTTGGCAGAATTATCCAGCTCCCGCTCCCGCTGGAAGAGATCTTGAAGCTCCTCTACAAACGCAAGGAAGCCTCTGAGGTTTTTGTCCATTTCTGGACTTAGGCCCATGCCTAGTAGCTGGTTTGTCAGACTATAGACACTCGGCTCCTTTGGATGGCGCACGTTGATGAAAAGATCATCATCAAATGCTTTCTTTCTCAATTCTTCGATGCATGCTATGAAGTATGCCATTGCAATATTGAATTCAAGTGAAAACGAGATGTGAAGACTGTTATGCTTTAACTGCTATTTATAAGCTCAGTTCAGTCTCCAGAAGTTAATGCTGAAGCAGTTTCTCGAGGATTGCTTATTGGTAACAGATGCTTACCTTTAACTCCTTGGCCGGTGGTAAACGTTCCACTCATTCATTTAATCTTCTGCATACGCATTAATTAAATACGTTTTCTTTAAATTTTATTTTCTCCATCTTTTTAAACTTAGACCTTCTCTAACGGGGAGTACCTTGTACTTCAAGCTAAGTTTTTCACACCCCATGTTTTTTGCTTATGACAAAAAGGGGGAGTACACAACCAGTTTTTGATGTGTTAGCTGTGTTAGTGTGATTTCTTTTTCTTTTGGAGAATTTAAGAGTTCCACTCTTTATGACCATAGATTCGTCCGTGGGCATTTGCAAGGAAGACATTTTCACTTCTTCTGAAGTGATCGTATGCTAAATCGGTTGACTCTGATACTTTTACCTTGCTCTTGACTCTGAATATTTAAGCGCTCTGATATTCACATATTATCTATGTCACAAATTCTCACTCTGAACTCTTTTATTATTTATCTCAGAATCTAGATATTACTAATGTTTTCATTAAGTCTTAGATTCAGGGGGAGCTAAGCTCAGAATCAAGCTGTGACTTGGATTCAGAATGAGCAACATAAACCATTCACCTCAGGATAAGTTCAACTCTATTCTCTAAACTTTGAGTGAATTCAGTTTATTGTTTAAGAATTGTTCATCAAAATACTTGGTTTTGTCATCATCAAAAAGGGGGAGATTGTAAGATCAAGTTTTGATCTAGTAGTACAACTCTATATTTTGATGATTACATGTTAACTATTGTGTATGAACAATTATGTTACTCTAACGTTGTTTTCTGAGTGTTCTAATGACAGGCTATGACTCTGGTCTTATTTCACATAATTCAGAAGCACTTTGCTCAAAGAGTAACCTCCGCAACGCTTTCGCACTTACTATGTTCAATCTGAACAATAGATCAAGCTTCAGAAGATCTGAAGATAGTAAAGCTCTGATATGGATTCAGTTCACTAGAAGCTCTGAAGGATCAGAAGCTCTCGAGGCGTATGGAGAGCGTGACAGATTGTTGACCCAGGTGGCGGCCCAAATAACTAAGCTGACCAACTTGGGAATCGAGATGAACGGTCGCGAGGCCGACTTATCCGCCTGTGAAGAGAGGATGGAGGACTTAAAGGACGAGCGGAACGATTTGAAGAAGGAGTTGGGGGCGAAGACCGAGGCAATCGCCGTGAGCAGGGCTGCTTGTATCGCCAAAGATGAGGAGATAGCGGCCCTGTGCAGCGAGTTGGCGTTGTCGAATGAGACTCTCGCGGAAGTGAAGAATCAACTTGCGACAAAAACCAAAGCTGTTGCGGAAATGGAAACTCGGGCGGTCTCTGAAGCCAAAACCCTTCGAGCGAGGCTGGAGGTCGAAGCTGCTGCTGAGGCTGTAGACGGGCGCGGCCACAGTTTCTTCCTCGACAAAGCCCAGATCCAATACCTTTATGAGGGAATAGATCTCAGTGGAATGGGAGCCTTTAAGAAGATTACCCCCGAGGGTTTGGTCGGCCCTGACGATTCTCCAGGCTTCGACGCCGCATACTTTGCGGCTGCTGAAAACGCAGGGAAAACGGAGAATGTTAATATAACTTAAATATTATGTATTGATTTTTCCTTACCCCTTTGTACCTAATGTTGTTTTGCGTTTAATGAACAGATTTTCGCTTATAGTTTCGCTTGTCTCATTTTATTCATCGCACTGCCATATTTCCTCCATTCGTTCGTTTCATGCCTTTGGGTTTAGTCGTCGTGTAGCGATTTTGAGTGTGTGCCAAAGAAAGCTAGGACTTTCGCTCAGTTTTGAACCGAGGCTTTATTCACACCGTATTTCCCGTAAGATCAGGTGTGGCCTTGTCAGTTTTGTCGTGGCAAGGACTTATGACTGCTTGGGACCAAATGGCCATATGGGTTGCCCGAGACTAAGCCTAGCTTTGGGTTCTCGCCCATATTTCGGGGAGGTTTTGCTCGCCCATATTTCGGGGAGACTTTTGGGATAAGTAACTTATCCGCACACATTGCCAACGAGTGATCAGCGGTTCGCACTGGACTTTCCGGAGCGATCCCCAGACATCAAGGTCGTGTTGGGATCCCCACCTTCAGGGAATATTTCCCACCAGGCGACCGTGACATTTTGGTTGAGTTGCTAATCGTGTAGCAGCGATTCGCGCCGGACTTTCCGGAGCGATCCCCAGACATCAAGGTCGTGTTGGGATCGCCACCTTCAGGGAACTTTTCCCACCGGGCGACCGTGATAATTTAGTCGAGCTAGGAGTATTGCTGGGAATATCCTCTTGTATTTGATCGTAAAATGAGATTTTACATTTATTGAGGGATGCCTCATTAAAAAACTCCTGCGATGGAGAAAAAAAGTGCATCTTTATTTTTATCCTAGTGTTTCGGTCCTCTCGCCGCATCCTTGCTCCTGTCCTTGGCCTTTTCCCTAAATCAGAGCACCACGCCAAGCACCTCGTCCTTCGTCCCCGACGTGCTCGCCTCCCAATCGTTGTCATAGCAGGGCTGGTCCCTTTGCTAGCTCGCCCCAGAGTAGCGTGGGATCTCGCCTATCTTACCTTTCCTCTTGCCACGTTTAGTTGCCCTTGGTTTAGCAATTGTGGCCCACACGGGTTTCCAATACCCCGCTTTTCCTTTTCCCTTATCCGCGCGGCGGCAAGTCGGGCTCCTTTTCCCTACCTTTGGCTTTTCTCGAGGTTGCTCGAGTGCCTCGTGACCACTTCGCTCGCCGCCCGCGCGCTGAAAACCCTGTTGCTCCGTCATTTGCTCCAAGAGAGTTGGCTTCCTGAATCTTGGCAGCCCCCAAAACGTCGCGTCCTTCTGACTCCAACTGAAGAGGTCGAAATTGTCATCTACCAGCTTTTCCAGGCGCCTTTCCTAACTGGTCGTGAGCCTGGGCTCGATTGCGAGCACGCCTCTGCTGAACTTATACTCTTCCAAACCTGCTATTACATTCGCCCAGCGCTCTTCCGCATGTGCATCCGTGAACTGTCCGTTCCTTCCTGTTCTATCCCCTGGCCTTCTTTGACCTTGGCTGTTCCTCAACCTTTTTATCTTCCGATCGATCATTTGCTCTAACCTTCTTGGTCCATCTTCCCCCTGATCCTGCACGCCCGGACCATCTTGCTCGCCCTCCAAAAGCTCAATTTCGTGGCACCTATGTCCCTCGCTGGCCCCTTTTTTTCCGTACAAACTAAGGCAATTGTTATAACACTCCCTTGCCCTCCTCTGATCAACCGCGATTTTTCCCACCTTTCCACAGATCAAAGGGTACTTCACCGCCAGGTGATCCGTTGAAATCACAGCGCAAAGACGATTGAGCGTGTTCCGTCCAATAATGACGTTGTAGGATGCCACGACTTGCAATACCAAATACCTCACACGCAGAAGCTTGGCGTTTTCGTCAACGCCAAAAACTGTATGCAAATCTAAGTAGCCGCGCACCCAAACCTGCTCCCCTGAAAAGCCTACCAAAGTCCCCGTATATGGCATCAAGTCCTTGTCTGTCAAACCCAACTGATCAAACGCATCACCGTAAATAATGTCTGCGGAACTTCCCTGGTTTAAAAGAACCCTTCGCACATTAAAGCTGTTGATTCTTATCATTACTACCACAGGATCGTCTTTATGCGTCTTGATTCTCTCAAAATCCGCTGATGATATCACGATATCTGGGTGATGAAAACCAAACGGGGCTTCATACTCTCGTACTGACGTCACCGCCCTTACATTCCTACGTCTCGTCGAAGCAATGTCGCCACCTCCACCAAAGCCCCCGGCGATCGTGTTTATCGTCCCAACTGGTGGCTCGAGGTCTTTGTTGAAGGTCTCTTCCGACCCCTTCTTCCTTGTCGCCAGTGTTTCTTTCTTATCAGAAGTCGGCGTACGACGGCGATCATCCCGCCTGCGATCATCTTGCTAGCGATCCCCTTTGTATCGATTCCCCTGTTGTCGTTAGCCACGCCAACGGTCACCGCGATCGTTTAACTGTGAGCGTCCCGCCCGAATTAGCCTTTCAATCTCGTTCTTTAAAGTGAAACAGTCTCCGGTGTCGTAACCCGCTGAGCGGTGGTACTCGCACCACTTTGTTTTGTCCACCACCACTCGAGGCGGGTCGGTCTCCTTCTCACCCACCTCAACAACATGCGTCGCTTTGACCTTCCGAAGTAGTTCTGTCAAATGCGCGTTTAGACTCTTCCCCGACTCCTCTTGTCGGCGGGAGTCGGTCTGATGCCACGGGCGACGACGCTCGAAGCTTTCCTTCCTAGGGTACAACGGTTCCTTCGCAGTCCTTTCCCCTGACTTTATCTTCTTATCTCGCCGCTGAATCGTTTCACGTATTGCTTTAGATTTTCCCTGTCCGACTGGCGCACGTTGTATAAGTCCTCTATCGCAACTTGCTTGCTCTTGCTCGCGGAAAACTGAACAAGGAACTTTGACGAGAAATCGCGGAAGTTCGTGATAGATACGCGAGGCAAGGTCGTGAACCACGCCATCGCTGTGCCTTTAAAAGTTGACGGGAACATTCTACATTTCACCGCGTCAGAAGCTGCACTTATCACCATCTTCGTGTTGAAATACAGCAAGTGCTCCTTGGGATCGGCCTTGCCACTATATGCTTCCAGAACGTGGTTCTTCATGATATCCGGAATAGCCACCTCCCTCACCGCTGCTGAGAACGGCTCAAACTCCGCCACGGCTTTGGCTTCCCGCTCTCCTTCATCTTGTTGCTTGACACGATAATACTCCAAATGCTCCTGTAAGCAATCGTTCCGTTGCCGAATGTCATCGACACTTCAGATCAGACGTTGCCAATCTCGACCGGTGATCGGAGCTTGTAGCGGCGGTGTTTCTCCCCGTGAGGCTCCTGGCGAGTGTGTTGGTGACCTCTGTTGCTCCGTTGAGGACGGCGGAGAAGGCAAAGGAGGTGTTGGAGAAAGAGGAGGTGGAGGCGGTGGAGGTGGATGAGGAGTCAATTGCTCGGACTCGTCGAGGCGGACCTGTTCCCGTCGTGGCCTGCCTCTAACGCGACGCGGTGGAGAACCGCGCCGCTGCTCCTGCTCTCCGTCGCGTCTCCGACGACGTGTCTCCATCAGATTTCACAAGTGAACCAAGAATTACACCAAAATTCCAGAAAACCGAAGAGAATTGCACGGAAAATCGAACTTCTCTTAACCAAATCACAATCCACGTAGTCGGGGAATCGAAGTCTACCGATCCCCACAGACGGCGCCAAATGTTCTATCCAAGAACATAGAGATGAGGTACGGTACCCATAGTGAGAGGATCGTGATGTGAGAATCTAGAGAGAGTAAGAGCGTAACCGCTTAGAGAGAGAAAGTAACTGAATTTCAAGTTTGTATTTCTCAAATGAGCTAAGAGTCCCTTACAATTGGTAACCGCTCCCTATTTATACATTCGGGGTTTGGGCTTGGCGCCCTTAACTTCTCCTAATGGGCCAGTTGGGCCTCCCGGGAGAAGGCCCGATTCCCTGGCTTGCACGTCGCCCCAGGCTGGCGCACCTGGGCGAGGGACCCTAGGGTCTCGCCCAGTCCAGTTTGCGACGTAATTGTCCGTCGCTAACTACCTGTCATTTTTATATCAATTCCCTCTCTAGTTTATCAATGGTAGAGAGGACAAAATCCGTCGCTAATTTCCCACTGGGTAAATGACAAAATTTTTTTTAGCAGATTTTTTTTTCCCTGTACAATAACAATTTAATTTGATAATTTTCCCCAAATTGAAATAATTCAAAATCTACATTGATTTGAAGTTTCATATTTAAGATCATGTTCATCAACATACATAACCATAGTAGTGAATCCATAGATAGTCATGGTAAAATGTCAAGCATAATTAAAAACATAGTGTCAAATACATATGGATATTGTTTGTATAATTGAGGAACTATGAATCTGCATTCAGCAGTGTTCAAAATGACCTGATCGGGTAGTTCATCGATAATCAATTGCATTTTACCAGCCTGAACACAAGAACAAAAACAATAAACTATTAAACTAGACTGCATTCTCTAATAATGTGACGTAAATGCTTGAGGTGGAACAGTTAGTTGAAGCTATCCAACTAGTCTATAAAACTGAATCAGCACTATTCTGTCACTTTTTTTTGCTTGGCTCCTATGCAACAGATTCTAAGAAGCTACTACCCAACATAGATCTCAGAATAATGAAAATAAAAAGTAAAAAGACTGTTATTGGACTAAGGCGTATAAGAAGTAAAGTTACTTACATTGAAATAAACCAGGCTAGCAGATTGGATCACATATTCATGTAGTGAAACCTTTATCATGTTTGGTAAACCACCACAGGCAGAGGAAATCTTAAATCCTTTCTTATAACCTTCAGATTCTACAACTTCACTTCTCTCTGTGAATAAACCATTAATTGCAATAGCTATAGAGGAATTACTCAACACAGGATTGCCGACAAAAGAAACATTTAGTGCAGAAGTTTTGTCTAGTGGGATTTGCTTTGGAAGAGACTGCAAAAACTTGTCAAGCTTTGCTATCCCTTCATTGATTTTCTCCGAAACAGCCTCTTCTACTGAAGATGCAATATTCCCTCCAAAAGCATCTACTAGCCTGAAATGAACATGAAGAAAGTTAATGACATAATATCTTCATTAAATTTATATAGAAGTTAATGATTGTTGTGTTATCAGTTAATGTTTGAAAGTTAGCATTTCCATGGGAATTTGAGAACACTGATCACAAATAAGCAAAGAAGAGTTCTCCAGAAAGAACATGTGAAAAGTTATAAAAAAATAACATGGTTTAAGAAGATTGCTTGCAATTGGTAAAGCCAAGCTGTCCCGCCATCCAATTTTATAGATAAATCTCCCACATAACATCCATAATCTAAGAGACTCAACTTAAGAGTTCCTTCTTGGTTCTTTAAATTTACTGTAAGCCCTACTTGCATGCCTTTAACCTTCCAAACATAGCACAACACAACCGAGTGAGGGATATTATTGATTGAAAAGCACATGTGTGTAGTATTTCTGAGTGCCTGAGTAAAAAAACCTTGATCTTAAAAGCTGTACTGGTTCCTCTTGGCTTGGTGTTTTGGTTCTGGTAACAGCTGGATCTACAAGAAGAACTAACTGGTAAGCCTTCATGTCATCAAAAATTAATTATGCAAGGGTAACTGAAATAAATATGACACAACATGTGAACTGATTTGAGAGATTGCATCAATGTGACTGAGACATGTCAATTACCAAAATAAGTTAATCAAGCACTGCCACTCTGCCAGTATATCACACTTCTAAAATATAGAAGGCTAACTAGTAAACTAAGGAGCCTAACACAACAGAACAAAAATACAACAGAAACGAAGACTAATGATAAAACAAGAAGCATAAAACTTATAACTAATAACAACACCCTCCAAAGCTGCCAAGGCACGGCTGTCCTCTCTACCTAACAGGAGGGTCATGAATCTTCCTAAATCGAACACCAAAAACTGAAAAACAACTGCAGTAATACTCAAAAGCTTAAGAGGGATCTCTAGCTACTCTATGCATTTGATTTAAAGGGGGAATTGGGGGGATCACTAGCTAAAACACAACAGAGGCTCCAAAATCAAGCATATCCCAAACAAATAGGAAGAAGAAAAAAGCAAATTACTTCAAGAACTCCTCCAGTAGAATACTTCAAAACTCGAAGAAA